>NC_134267.1:103751302-103908802 GCF_031893055.1 Leptodactylus fuscus
GAACCGGATTGTCACTTACATAAATCTCTTGTGACATCCCGTGTACTTTCCTTAGGCCGCTGATTGACCTCTGGTCACATGCGGTGAGGACTTCAGATAGATCAAGTCCCCGGCTTCCTTGTGAAAAACTATACAACTTGGACAACCCCTTTAACATTTAGCCAATGGGTAGCTTTCTCTTTATATTTTAAACTAATAAAGTTGTGATTTTAACCTTCTTAGAATAGCAGGAGGATCCAACAAATCACCATAGTCATTTCACTAGCAAACGTAAAGCACATGCACTGACTGACTAGTAGCGCCTCTCTACAGTATAATTCAGTACTACATGTTCTGCACCTCTGTCTGAGCCAGGGTGACCTGCTCTTTTGGATACAGGTGAGAGTGGCTCCATGTCATTTTTGGGTGAACTGTATACTGAGACAGTTCTTATCAACCTCTATGAAAGTTATTTACAGCTGTAAGGATTTCCTACAACTATACTAGTTATCTGAAGATTTTTTCCTATTTGTGGGACAAACTGTACTTTATAATGAAACAAATGACTATTATGTGCAATCTGCTGGGAAACTGTTTTATATTTCTTAGGGTGCATTCACACGGAGTAACGTGCCGCGTGATGTGGCACGTATACGGCGTGTGAATCTTTGCGTGCCATAAAAGCTCCCATTCATTTCAATGGGAGCCTGTATCGTATACGCCGCGTTATTTTGCTGCTGTGATTTTGCGGTCGCATCTATTGCGCTGTACTGTGACAGCGGGGAGGAATGCCCCCTCCCCTCCTGTTAGTACTTGTCCATAGACGAGTATTGGGGGGGCGTTCCTCCCCACTCAGTGTCATGGCTGGGCGGTAAGCAATGTCCCCTCTCTCAGTACAGTGCAATAGACGCTACAGTGAGGAAGGGCGTTCCTGACCGACTGTAAGAAATGCCCTTCTGACAGTGAAGAGCTACGGAACTAATAGCTCTTAACTGGGGGCACAGAACATGAAAGCCAATAGTGTGCTGAATTCGGCGCACTTTCAGCTTTCTAGCGGTGTATAAAACCGAATGTGCTCCAGGAGGTGAAAGGTCCTCTTTAAAAACAGACCCAGCTAAACAGCTAAGCAAGTCCTCGCTCCTAAAGTATAAATATCATTAGTCTATGACTCATGGCAGTGGGTTCCGCAACTACTTTCTTTACCACTAGGCCTCTCCCCTCTTATGTCCAGGACTTAATCCTATCAGAATCAAAGTTTTTGGACTCTGCTCCCATTGTGCCAAAGCATGTTGGGCGGTTACCTTATGACTCCGTGCTAACTGATGGGGCTTTCCAATCTTACTCTTCACACAACACCCCCTCTCCTTCCAGACTCATTTTCTAACATATCAATCGATTAAGGCACTATACCTGGGAGCGCTGAGGCTGGAGTTTTAGCAATAGCATTATTTTATGACCACAGCAGCTTCTACTCTGGAAGCAAAGTACACCAAGACGTCTATTTACTCTGTACTCCAACCTTCTGCGCAAAGTAGGTATGGAGCTTCCCTCATATGTACGAAGAAAATGGGAGGCAGAACTTCAAGGGTCCCTCACCCCTGTAGAAATATCCTCTGTCCTCAAGCGCTACATGGGCCCTTCTAGATGTGTACGCTTGCAAGAGCTGAGCTTTAAATTGGTCACCAGATGGTATAAAACACGCACTATAATTCATAAGTACTATCCTGAGTCTTCCCCTTTTTGTTGGCGCTGCCATAAAGCCCCAGGCTCTAATCTGCATATTTGGTGGGAATGCAAAAAGAGATCCCCCTACTGATTGCTCATTCAGAGGGTTCCAAAACAGGTTTTTGGACTCTCCAAACCTCTGACCCCTGTAGGCATATTTTAAAATGTGTGGTCCACCTTCGCCTCTTGGTCCCACAATCAACTCTGGCTTCAACTTTTATCTATCACCAAAACTTTGATCCCCTTATGCTGGGTATCCAAATCCCCTCCTACAGTATCTCACTTTCTACAGAAAATCTCTCAAGTACCCCGTATGGAGGAACTTTCGCACTTGGAACTTCACACTCACCAGAACTTCAGCTCTATGCAAGCACCATGGTATATGTTCTCTAACGATCCAACCTGGAACGATTCACTGATTAGGAGGTACTGGAAGAAAAGATTCTCTAAAACTTCACTTTTAATAAATACTAGCTGGTACCCGCGACTTCGTCTGCGGTGATTGTAGAAGTGGGTATATACAGGCGCGGGTAAGGTTTTCTTACTGTGTATAAGGTATGGGATATGAAATGTAACTTTGTATCTTGTTTTTGCTGTAATTCAGAGAATACGTGAGACTTTTGTGTTGAAGTTAATTTGTATTTGAGCTGCTATACGGTGTTGTGAGAAACTTTACATAGTGACTTTGGGACAGAAGTATTTGAAGTTAACTCTTTCCCGCCGATGGCATTTTTTGATTTTCGTTTTTGACTCCCCTCCTTCTAAACCCCATAACTTTTTTATTTCTCCACTCCCAGAGTCATATGAGGTCTTAATTTTTCCTGGGACAAATTTTTCTTCATGATGCCACCATTATTTATTCTATATCATGTACTGGGAAGCAGGGAAAAAATTCAGAATGGGGTGGATTTGAAGAAAAAATGCATTTCTGCGACTTTCTTACGGACTTTGGTTTTACGGCGTTCACTGTGCAACCAAAATGACATGTCCCTTGTATTCTGTGCTTCGTTACGATTCCGGGGATTCCAAATTTATATGGTTTTATTTACATTTTGACCCCTTAAAAAAAATCCAAAACTGTTACAAAATTATTTTTTGAAAAGTCGCCATATTCCGACAGCCGTAACTTTTTTATACTTGCGTGTACGGGGATGTATAGGGCGTCTTTTTTTGCGGGAACGGGTGTACTTTTTAGTTCTACCATTTTCGGGAAATGTTATTGCTTTGATCACTTTTTATTCAAATTTTTAGCAGAATCAAAACAGTGAAAAAATGGCAGTTTGGCACTTTTGACCATTTTTCCCGCTACGGCGTTTACCGAACAGGAAAAATATTTGTATAACTTTGTAGAGCGGGCGATTTAGGACGCGCGGATACCTAACATGTATGTGTTTCACAGTTTTTAAATACTTTTATATGTGTTCTAGGAAAAGGGGGGTGATTTGAATTTTTAATCCTTTTTATTTATTTTTTTTATATTTTTTTTACTTTTTTTAAACTTTTTTTTTGCATTTATTAGACCGCCTAGGGGTATTGACATGGGTGGGCGGTGTCGCGGATTGTCAGAGTGGTGGGGGCAAACATGGCTGCTCCGGAGCGTTAAAGAGCGCCTCCTAGAGAATCATTAAGGTGAGGGGCAAAGTGGTAAAGTATATGTATATGTGATTGTGTGGGGTTAGGGGCGAGGCTGTAGAGGGTAATATGAATTTTGGGGCTTGCTATGGTCCAAAGTGTGTGAGATTGCAGAGATGGTGGTGTGAGTTTGGGTTTTGTGGGGGTCCTGGGAAAAACGTATGTGCGCTATTGTGACGAAAAGTAGCCTATTGTTTAATCGAGTGTAATAACTATGCTTGTGGAAAATTTCAGCCAAATCGGTGGAGCGGTTTTTGCGTGATTGACCGCCAAACATCCGAACATCCAAAGGGTCCTGGGAAAAACGTATGTGCGCTATTGTGACGAAAAGTAGCCTATTGCGCAATCGAGTGTAGGGACTATGTTTGTTGAAAATTTCAGCCAAATCGGGGTCCAAAGTGTGTGAGATTGCAGAGATAGTGGTGTGAGTTTGGGTTTTGTGGGGGTCCTGGGAAAAACGTATGTGCGCTATTGTGACAAAAAGTAGCCTATTGTTTAATCGGGTGTATTAACTATGTTTGTGGAAAATTTCAGCCAATTCGGTGGAGCGGTTTTTCCGTGATTGAGGAACAAACATCCGAACATGCAAACATCCAAACACACAAACCCACAAACTTTCACATTTATAATATTAATAGGATTCTTTGTAAAAAAAAAAAAAATGAAACTATGTAAAAGGGTCACAATGAAACGTCACTTCTATTTGAAGCAAGACTATAATGCTATCCTATAGGATAGAACACATACGAAAAATATGTCCAGGTAGTGGTGGTCGGGCTAAATGGACCAAATGGAGGGGCCAAGGTTACACCTAATAATCCCTCCAACTAATGCCCTGCCTCCCTCAACATACCAGACATGTCAATATCACAACAGTATCAGTCTTATTCACTCCTTGCAAGCCAAGATAACGAGTAGACACTGGATCACCTCACCCAAGGTTACTGGCCTAACGCCACGCTAAGGGGTCTGGTGATACCAGTCAGCTCTATTTGGTTATGCAAAGGCCAACACTGTGTGATAACAGGACATGGAGTTATCTGAACTACCATGAACCTAAACCTCTTCCCAACGCGTTTCTTCAATTAGAGTCATCAGGGGCCAATATTCTAAATTCAATATAGGAAAACAAATAGTCCCTAGATGTAACAAAGTGGTAGCGTGACGGCATCTGACCTGGCCTGATCCAACCTGGCCGCACCTGTGGGAACCCCCTTATTAATTCATTCATTGTCTCTCCCCCTTCCACTTTCCAACTCCCGTTGTGTCGTTGGTTGCACACTCTGTGGTCATAGATCAGCAGTACTAAGCGTTTTTTGGGGTCGGTATTGCCACGCTTATGGTTTTCAACGATGTATGTTTGTTTGTGTTATTTTGAAAATGCAATAAAACACTATTTACAAAAAAAAAACACCTTATGAAATATTTTTTTGTTGTATGGTTAAAAATGCTATAGTTTCATCGTATCTTTACAGTTGAGGGGATGCATTTTTGCTGCAGCAACTTGTAATGAAACAAATTTCCCTGATAGAAACTCTGCAGCGTATTTATCTCATAGGGCCCCAACCTGACACTCCGTAAATGAGCTATTGAAATGTGTATGTGCTGCTATAAGGTATCACCCTGCACAGACCTAAGAACTGTTCTGAACTACTGTAAAAGTAGTTTTATAGCTTGTATTTGTTTTTACTGGACACTACTAACCATTAAATATAAAGATATACAAATTAAAAATGAAAATGGAGAAGAAATGAAACAAAAGGAACAGACTAATAAACATTTGAAGATAAAATAACCTCTCTGTCATATTTTTTGCAAGATATATAAATAATTTTGATTTATTAATTAGAAACACTTAGGAATGTATTTTCCAAGCCACGCTGATCCAACCTCAGTATAAAGAGACTGCCAAGATAAATGTCATAGCCTTCCTTAATTTAACACATGGGATCAGATGAATGAAAATCCAATTCCCCTTCCACTTCTCAAAAAAGAGTGTCTTACTGCTGGGAAACAAAGAAATGATTTTCCTCTGGAAATGAATCAGAAGACACACCACCATTCGGTAGCCAGAATATAATTCAAGTCGGTATAAAAAGTGAAAAAAAACTTCAAAATCTATCATATAAACATTGTTTAAGGAAAAACGGCATTCCTTAGCAAAGCTTGCAGATCAGAGTGGCCAGACTGTGTTGATGTTCACATCTGAGGAATAGACAGACCCAATGAACGTGGACTTGGTGATGACCTGCGCAAGCAATTGCTAACAGGAACTGGACAATTAGATCCCTCTTCATTCTGCGAAAGGTAGGACCATGTCTGCTCTTCACTGATTCTTACAGGTGCTTTTATATACCCCTTTATACGTACGGGAACACTCACAACATTTCATCCAACATACTTTACATTTTTCTTTTACTTTAAGATAGGGAAGGCAGCTTAAGAACGCGTGAGGTGGCAAGATGCACACAAGGCTGAGAGATTTCTTTACACTGTCTAACTCAATCGGATAATGACAAAAACATACTAAAGCAAAACTATGCATTACATAGAAAATCATTTCTATTTACAGAAAGTATCCTTGGCTTTTATTTATGATCGGTAGAATAGAAATTTAGAGAAACAGACTTGGCAAATTCAGTACTTCAGCTGAAAGTAAAATAATCCAGCAAAAAGAGCTTGCATACTTACTGAAGTTCTCTGTGTCTAGAGGCCTGAGGAATGTTTAAATTACTTTAGCATGGGTTGTATGCAAGCTCTTAGCACAAGACTACGAAAAAGGATGTTAAGAACGTGCTGGTAAGGAACAAGTGACACATCTGGGTTGTTAAATTACGGACGTATTCAATAGTTGTGTAATACAGTTTGAGCTGGTTTGCTACTATGCATGTGACCTATGCCAAGTCAATTGGGTTCTATTAGTAAATTACTGTAGTGTGAATTGTATCTTAATTTAGAAAGCATTATGCTTCTTGTACCTGTGGTTAAAGGCAAATATACAAGCAGCATTACTGACTATATAAATGTTTAAGAGTCTAATATGTCTCAAAACTGCATATGTAGTAGATCTTTTAAAAAACTAAAGAAGATCATTTTCGGTATAAACCAGTTTCAGCTAATAAAGCGTATACACTGTTATGCTAGGGTATACAATGTTTCAATATACTTTGTGTATCAGTTCCTCATGGTTTGTCAGATCTCCTCTTGCTGTATTTCAAAAGAAGTTTTTAATGCTCTTTAATTCTTTTTCTTTTTTTTAATGTAGATTGTGAGCCCCACATACAGTTCACAATGTACATTTTTCCATATCAGTATGTCTTTGGAATATGGGATGGAAATCCATGCAAACACGGGAGAACATACAAACTCCTTGCAGATGGATTTTTTTTGCCCTGGAGGGATTTGAACACCAGGACTCCAGCGCTACTAACCACTGAGCCACCGTGTAGCCCCCGCTCTTTCATTATTTTCACTCAGTAAGACTCATCATTTTGATATGATGCTTACACAGGTGCACAGCATCTTAGGGAATATTCACACTCAGCCTATTTGTTTCAGACATTTTTACAACAGTTTCATTCATCAGTCAGATGAATGGAACAAATTTTTATTTTGTTATTTATTTAGCAGGCACCATGATATTCTGCAGCGCTTTACAGATATATATATTTTTCTAAATGTAGATTGCGAGCCCCATATAAGGATCACAATGTACTTTTTTTTTTAAATTTAAGTATGTCTTTGTAGAATGGGAGGAAATCCATGCAAACACAGGGAGAACATACAAACTCCTTGCAGATGTTGTTCCTGGCGGGATTCGACCCCAGGACTCCAGCACTGCAAGGCTGCAGTGCTAACGTCTGATCCACTGTGTTGCCCCTTCAGCGCTTTACAGATATTGTCATCACTCATTGTCCCAAGTAGGGCTCACAATTTATTTTCCCTATTATGTCTTTGGAATGTCAGAAAACCTGAGTATCCGGAGGAAACCCACGCAAACATGGAGAAAATATACAAACTCCATACACATGTTGTCCTTGGCTGGCTTTGAACCAAGGACTCTGGTGCTGCAAGGCAACATGCTAATCGCTGAGCCTAACAAACTTCTGCAACAAATTAGCCATGTATGAATATGCCCTTAGATTACAGTTATCAGGCCCTTTTAAGCAGCTGAGTATGAGTGTATCCATTAACCCTTTCACTGCCAAGGGTCTCTGGAAATTTTGCACCTCCAGTAGCCAGAGCAATTTTCACAGTTTTGAGATGGACAAATCAAACCTAAATTGAAACATTAAAAAATCATTCAACCCCCCCATACCTATATATTTTCTTAAAGTACACACCTGCAGTATTGTCAGAATGCCACTTGGTACTGTATACGAAACAGGCACCTTCATGCAATTTTGATTTAAAGTGAATGTTTTATGAATAAATGCAAATAAATGTATATTAGTTGTTAAAAGTGGAAACCAAGCAAAAAATTATAGGCACCAAACCTCATAAAAATAAGATGGAGGAAGAGAAAAGAAATCAAGTAGGGCCGCGCTAACAGGAGTTTGACATAATGTCCGTATAAATTTTTGCTGTCAACACACATGTTGACAACACAACACACGTATGTCTTTTCTTAAAAACACACCTGAGTGTCACAATACCGTATTTGTATGGCAGCGTCTTTGGTGGCACGGCTCAAGGCCGAGAATATATACATAGGAAGACTGGAACTTAATCCCAGACTGAAGAACCAATTTCGCGCTCCGTATGGTAAACACAATGTTGATGCGTAGATAGGATTAAATGGATTTAGTTAAAGATAACGCGTTTCGGGGTATCTCGATACCTTACAAGTACCACCCCTTCATCAGATCTTATTCTTTCTGCTTTCACGTGTCTGTATGCTGTATGTGGCAAGCCGTGTTGCTGTATAAACCTCGGGAAAAGCCCGTGAACGTATCGTTCGCGTATCGTAAACGCGTTATCTTATACTCTGGGATTAAGTCGCAGTCTTCCTATATTCATAAAAATAAGAGTTCAACATGCGCAGAGTTCATTCATATCACTATGGCCTACACCCGCATGCACGAGTCTTCAGAAAATCACCAGAACCGGAAGGAACAAAAATCTGCTTTGAAGCTGGAGATATTAAAAACATATCATCCTATAAAATGTAGGGATTACACACCATGAAAAGTAAGTGAACCCCTAAACCCTATATATTTTTTGAAAGTAGACAACCTGACGTTTACAAATGTCTTAATGCGTCATCGATAGCCATATCCACCTTCATGCAACTTTGAGACAAACAATAAATTTTTTGAAAAAATGCACTAACACATATTTGCACCTAAAACTCATGTTTCATCTCATGAATTCACATACAAAACAATTCATATACAAAATACATTTAAAATAATAGCTTAAGGTGTATACAACGTGTATATATACTATATGTACCGCAAACACCAACTACAACAACAGCTCGGATTCCCAAAAACCCGAATACAGAAGACAAGCAGGATTTTGCAGTTATTCACTAATATGTTAAAAATCTATACTGCACCTACCAAACTGTGACTGTAATACCAAAATCTAACTTTTTCCAGATTACACAGCATACCGTATATAAAAACACAATTTATTAATTCATATATACAACCAGCTTCATGCAACTTTGTAGCAAAGAGAGATTACTAGCAAAAATTGCACAAAAATTCAAATCTACCACTAAAGTGCATCTCAAGCTATCCCTTTCTGCAAACCAAATGTACTGTCCATAAAACTGTAAGATGTGAAGAGTTCATACATACCACACATGTATATATTTACAGGGGCGGGTGTTAAAGAAACGCCAAAATCGCAGAAATGCACCAACCCATTTTGAGCATGCAAATTAAATAGGACTTTACATAAAAATATTATTTTCCATCCCCCTATAAAAATTTTAGCAATCTATACATTCATCTCTAATGATAATCGTTATTACTATTATTTTAGCATGTAACGGGTATCGTTAGAGATGTATTTTACTCTAGAAAGCTCAGGTATGGACAGGACAGGGATTAAGTGAAATGTAAACTTTAGTCATGATTTTGAGTATATGTTGTGTATGTATTTGGTGCAACTTTTTTTTAGTGCTGCGACCTAGACAATGGTAAACGTCTGGGTCACAGCGCCAATAAACTGTCTGGTTATGTTTAGACGGTATTACATAAGAATACCCCACTAGTAAAGGGGGAAATTACATTATAGCTGTATGTGACAATCAGAGAGTGAAAGTATAGTATGCGCTCTGATTGGCAGGAGAAGGGTTAATAGGGACAGAAGAGTCCCTGCCACCCCCCTCCTGGTGTCACATTCAGGTTAGCACAGATAATGATGATCATTCATTATCACTGTGCATGCTGCAAGCTGCTCCTCCCCCCTCCCCTTCTGCTACAATTTAACTAATGCTTCCGAGACAGAAGGGGGGGGGGGATACTTTAAAGCCCTATATCTCTGCGCTGCATTAAGATATCTTGAATCCCATCTTTACCAAGCACTTGATGATAGAACTTAAAGTTTTGGAGCGATACTGTCGGGAATTGAGATCTGCAGTTGGATCTCAATGCCAAATAGCGTTTTCAACAGCGAATTGCTCCAAAACTATAAATTCTATCATGAAGTCCTTGATATCATTTAAAGATGAGATTCTCATCTCTAAAATGGATTTTAAAGCATCAAGATATGTTCAGGCAGTCCAGAGATATCGGCATTAGTAGGGAGGACGTATTAGCTATGTCCTCCACTACTGAAGTGCCACCCTGGGAGGACGTAGAGCAGACATCCTCGGCAGGGAAAGAGTTAAATGACTAGGACTTATTACATTCACTAGAAGCAAACAACTGAGTTTCCAATCAAAGCGGCTGTAAGAACCTTGAGAAGCGATTTTTAGAAAATTACAACTTTTTAATTAAACAGGTATTTTATTTGCCTAGCCACATTAACTGGTAAAGTCAGAAGTTCCTGCTCATATGGTTATCTATATTTAACCATTTTCCAGGATTAAGGCCTCTAAATCCTTATGCTGCTGAGATTCACCTGATAATCTCTGTCCAATCAATTACTCCTTTCAGGAGCTTGAAAATCTTATTTTCTCAGAGACGAGTCCCAGATCCATACCTAGCAGCTAGCATCGCATGTGTATTGCTTCACTGTGTATGTGCAATGATTTCAGGTGTATTGCTTCACTGTGCAATGATTTTAGGTGTATGGTCTTCTGTTTCAAC
Source organism: Leptodactylus fuscus (assembly GCF_031893055.1). Taxonomy (NCBI): domain Eukaryota; kingdom Metazoa; phylum Chordata; class Amphibia; order Anura; family Leptodactylidae; genus Leptodactylus; species Leptodactylus fuscus. Next base: position 103,761,904 of record NC_134267.1, read on the forward strand.
AAGATCAATTCAGTGCGGTGTAAGCATATGCATTCACAAACAAGGTAAAAAGCAGCACCCGATATGAAAAAATATTAAAAATAAAACATAAGTTTTAATGACAGATAAAAAAACCTATGACTCCATAAGTATGGCAAACAAAAAGCGTAGGCCTTTCAGGAGCAAAAGTCCCTTACTCTGCCATGAGTAAGGGACTTTTGCTCCTGAAATGCATAGGTTTTTTGTCATACTTGTGGAGTCATAGGTTTTTTGGTTTTTTAATCTGTCATTAAATGTTTTATTTTTAATATCTTTTGAATCGGGTGCTGATTTTTACTTATTTGTGGATTTTTGTGGATTTTTTGTGGATTTGTGGATTGTGGATTTGTGGATTTTTTTCAAGCCTTAAGTCCAAGACTCTTTATTGTGCACCTTGTTTTCTATTCATAACATGGACCCAGGATAATGGATATATTGGTGAGGTGTTTGCAATCTTTTTGTCTTTAAGCATATGCATTCCCCCACTGAAAGCAAGGACAGTACAGTTTCCTTTATTGCACATTGCCTCAAGGAAGTCAAGGACAGCACACCTTGCTTCAGTGGACATGTGTAATGAAGTAGGGTGTACTATCCTTAGCTTTAATGTCACGCACAATGAAGTGGTGCGTACACACCTTAGTTTCAGAAGTGCAATGCGTATGTACCAGAAGCTACTGGAGATGGGTCCAGGACCTATTGCATTAAACTCTTTAATAGAGTTTGGGATGGGACTAAACTTATCAGGGTTGGAAGCCCAAGCCTCACCAACATAAGGATATGTTTGTGGGTTAGGGGCCACAAATCTGGTTCCCTTAAAGCCTCACTTAAATTCGGACAGCCTTAAAATGGGAAACAAAATGGGGCCCTCCACTGTGGTGGAATTACAAAGTAAATACGATGCAAGCCAAACACAGAAAAAAGAAAAAGAAAAATATAATCAACACAAGTTGCATTTTTCAGTAAATGAACTAGGTTGCTTATTAAACAATACATTGTCATACAGTCACAACCAAAGTGCTACAGACATAACAAATTTCAAACATATGCTTGGCGCGTTATGCACACGCCAAACGTTCTTCAAAGTTCTGTGGTATGTGCCATATTAACTCTATGAATAACCGGTCAAGATTTCACTTGATACTCTTGTATTTAAAAATACTCTTCCAAAATCCAATACTTAGTATATGTATGTGATGCCTAAAACTGTCTATAGGGATTTAATAGGCAGCAGACAACAGATCACTTTTAAATAGCATCATCTTGTCCTTCCAACTTCCTAAATATCCCCTAGAAACACAGGCTTCCTTGGTTATTTTTCAGGTGTTAATAAGAAAAAGAGATGTATTGTGCAAGATTTAGGATATGTTAGATGAATTTTCTGAAGTCCAGTAGTGGGAAAAGGTTTATGGAGATTACCAGATTTCTAAAGTATATAAATATAATAATACATCTAAAAGTATACAATAGAAGACTCCAGGCAATATTTAGACGAAGACTGTAAAAACAAATATTATTTCAACCCCCATCCCCCCAAAAAGTAAATATATATATATATATATATATATATATATATATATATATATATATATATATATATATATATAAAACCCTCTCCCAGACGTCCCAGGTAGATTTTTTATTGTTATCATTGTTACTATAACTATTACCAATTGTAGTTAAATAGGCTCTCTGGTTATGGGTCATTTCAGGTGACTGAGGAAGGTAACCACACTCCCCACGACTTTTTACTGCAAGTAACCATAATACCTCACTCCCTAATGGCTTCCACTCACATGTTGATTTTATCAGTCCTGTCTGTGACAAGGAAACAAAGGATAATCACTGAATTACTGCATTTTCCAGACTCAATAAAGGGAGGGGGGACGGACAAAAGTTCAGGAGATCAAATGGAAAATAAAGTACAGTGCAAAAGTTATAGGCATAAAAGACGCTGGAAAGTAGGAATGCTTTCATAAATAGAATTACTAATAGTTTAATTCTGTCAATTAACAAAATGTAAAGTGACTAAACAAAGGAGAAATTTACAACAAATCAATATTTGGTGTGACCACATTTAGGAGGAGGAATCCTGGGGGTGATGATATGGCCCCCACAGAGTCCTGATCTAACATCAAGTCTGCGTGGCATTACATGAAGTGACAGAAAGATCTGATCATCTTACATGCACACAAGATCTATGGTTAATTCTCTAACAGGGTGTTCATATTAGCGTCTGCCGTCCTCCCAGGAGTTTCCGTCATAATCCCCGGAGAAACTGGATAGGGGACTGCTTGCCGGCAGTCAGTTTTAAAGAGGACCTTTCATCAGATCGGGCACATGCAGTTTTATGTACTGCTGGAAAGCTGACAGTGCGCTGAATTCATCGGTTTCCCGATCTGTGCCCGGTGTAAAGCGCTATCGGTCCCGGGACCGTAGCGCTTTAGTGTCAGAAGGGCATTTCTGACAGTTAGCCAGGGACGCCCTTCTGCCCAGCAGCGCCTATCGCGCTGTACAGTGTGAGCGGGGAGGAACGTCCCCTCCCTCTGCTCACACAGCTCGTCCATAGACGAGTATTATCAGGAGTGGGAGGGGGGGCGTTCCTCCCCGCTCACACAGTACAGCGCGATAGGCGCTGATGGGCAGAAGGGGGTCCCTGGCTAAGTGTCAGAAACGCCCTTCTGACTGTAAAGCGCTACGGTACCGGGACCGATAGCGCTTTACACCGGGCACAGGTCGGGAAACCGATGAATTCAGCGCATTGTCAGCTTTCCAGCAGTATATAAAACTGCCTGTGCCCAATCTGATGAAAGGTCCTCTTTAAAGCATACCGCTGGTGTCCGTATGGAACCTCTCCGCCTGGAAACCCATTCAGTCTCCAGGGATTATGACAGAAACCTCTGGGCGGACAGTAGATGCCAGTGCGAACGCCGCATAAGATGTTTGGAACATCTCCCTGCCAAGTTCCTTCAAAACTGTGTGCAAGTGAATCTAGAAGAACTGATGCTAATCAAATCAAAATATTGATTTAAGATTCCTCTTTTGTTCATTCATTGTGCTAAAAACATTTGCACAGTGCTATATATTCTGGGGTGATCTTTTACCTAGGACACCATATGTATTGCGCTTCCATTTGCATGGATAAAGCATGAAAAGTACAAACTGTCAGTTTGTGTCTGGGATTGGACAACAATGATTTTGGGGGAAAAAAATATATATACTAATTAACCCATTCCTGTCAGAAGTTTTGTTTAATTTTTGTTTTTGACTCCCCACCTTCCAAATCCCATAGTTTTTTTTTTTTTTTCTCATGTACAGAGTCATATGATGGATTATTGTTTTCAGGACAAATTGTTTTCATGGTACCATTTATTTTTCTGCACAATGTACTTTAAAACTGGGGAAAAAAATTACAAATGGTGTGAAATTGGAGAAAAAGTGCATTTGTGAGACTTTCTTACGGCCCTTATTCACTGTGTTCACTCTGCAGAATGACATGTCATATATGTTTTGGTACAATTCTGGGAATACCAAGTTTATATAGTTTTACTTAAATTTTAACCCCTTAACAAAAATCCAAGACTTTGCAATAATAATATTAATAATAATAATAATAAAATTATTGAAATTACCACATTCTGACACTTATATCTTTTTTTATATTTGCATGTATGGGAATGGATAAGCCCATCTGTTTTTGCAATACCAGGTGTACTTTTTATACTATTTTGGGGAATCACTTTTTATTAACATTTTTATCAGAGGCAAAACAGTGAAAAAACAGTGATTCAGCAATGTTGATTGTTTTTTTTTTCCACTACGCCATTCACCGTATGGGAATTTCTAAGTTTGTAGATGGCATTTTCTGATGCAGAGATACCTAATATGTATGTGTTTCACTGTAATTTTCTATTTTTATATGTATTCTAAGGAAAGGGGGTGATATTAATTTTTAATTCTTTTAAATTATTTTAGATTTTATGAATACTGTATTTATTTACAATGGTAATGCACTGCAAAATATCATCACTTCTATTACAGGCTGCATAGAGCAGCCGGTAGTAGACGTAATGCCTAGACAAGCCAGGGAGCCTTCAATAGGCTACCGGCTGTCATGCCAACGGATTGATGGCCCTGGATCTTGATCTCGTTTTCACCAAGGCGCTGGGGGCTTCAATGCCCATAATCAGCGTGGGGTCCTCTATGGGGATCCTCCTCTGTAACATACAATGGAGAGCCTGACTGCCAGGCTCTACAAGCGACTCCTGTTCTAGTGGATTCAAGCCTTTCTTATATAACATGCAGGGTCGGCCTTAGATTGAATGGCACTCTATGCGGAATTCTCTTTGGTGCCCCCCAAACCATCATAAGTAAAATAAATATACACTGCTCAAAAAAATAAAGGGAACACTCAAATAACGCATCCTAGATCTGAATGAATGAAATGAATGACTGTCCAGGAGTTGGCAGATGCTTTAGTCCAGGCCTGGGAGGAGATCGCTCAGGAGACCATCCGCAACCTCATCAGAGCATGCCCGGGCGTTGTAGGGAGGTCATACAGGCACGTGGAGGCCATACACACTACTGAGCCTAATTTTGACATGTTTTATGGACATTACATCAAAGTTGGATCAGCCTGTAGTGTGTTTTTCCACTATGATTTTGGGGTTAACTCCAAATCCAGGCCTCCATTGGTTAATAAATTTGAATTCCATTGATAATTTTTGTGCGATTTTGTTGTCATCACATTCAACTTTGTACAGAACAAAGTATTTAATGTGAATATTTCATTATTCATTATTATATTCATTCAGATCTAGGATGTGTTATTTGAGTGTTCCCTTTATTTTTTTGAGCAGTGTATATTTATTTTACTTATGATGGTTTGGGGGGGGGGGGGGCACCAAAGAGAATTCTGCACAGAGTGCCATTCAATCTAAGGGATTGGGATGTGTCGTTTCATGCAGTATAAACTTGCACAGCAGTAGATGTAAGTGGATTTTTCATAGGTCATCAGTATGTGATCTATTAGGGTTTGACACCCAAACCCATACAGATTAACTGTTCTAGCAGCCTCCATGTGCCAAATACTAATGGACAGGGAGCGTGTACAGCATCGCTCCTTTTCAACCAACAGGAGTGGTGCTGCCATTCCCTCAAATCAGTGCATTGCAGCGGATAGGGGTGCTGAGCCACTCCTAGTACTTGAACAGGAGTGGCATTGCTTGTGCTGCTTCTCCTCTGCCAGTTTCTGGCACCAGGTGGCTGCTGGAACAGCTGATCTGTGCAAGGTCCGAATGTCAGGTCCCCACAGATCACATACTGATGACCTGTCCTGTGCATATGCAGTAGGTTACAGGGGGCAGAAATCCCTTTTAATCTACTGCCATACATGTTAGTATAACATGGAACTACGTTTCCCAGTTTGGCTAAAAGTTGCAGTTTCATACGGCAGAAAATGAAGAGGAATTAAAGGGGTTGTCTGAGATAAATGGAAATCCCTACACTAATCTACACACTCTACTTTCTAAATAACCTAATTAATCAAAAATGTATATTTGCCCATATCCCTGGGGCGATCATGTGAGAAAAACCTAAATACGAAAATAACGAACACATCTATTTGAGAACTGTGGTTTACAATCACTGGTCATTCCAAGTTTGTCATGCTTTGATGACAAATGAAAATCTTATTTGGTTTGGAAGGAATTAAGATCGGCTTGTTAATTTCATTCTAGTTTTGTTATTTTCAAGCGATTTCAAGGACATATTAAAAAAAAACCCAGAACAAAGTTATTACAGAGGTGAAATCCATATCACCAAATGGTTTCATTTGAAATGGGCATAAGTTTGACTTCATTCTTCAGTCTCTATCTTTGAAATTCTAATACCCAATTTATGCGTGTAAACAGAACAAATGGAAACGATTAAACAACAAATACTTTATATCCACATTGTGCGTTTCACTTTGAGAGGCCTTAGCATAGAAAAATCAAGTGAACCAGCAACCAGAAACTTGAAAAATGAATCCTTTATTTTTCTTTTGCATATGTCAAATATCAGGTTCCACTGTTGTCATGTTAAGAAAAGAAATATGACATTTGTACAAGCTTGTCTCAAAATTCTGGAAACCTGTGCCAGATGCATATTTCTTGTCTGTAAAATGATCTTGGCAAGAGTTACTCAAGCTGAGATGCATTCCTACTGAAAGTGATATTGAACACCAGATTCTCCGATGAAAAGCACGAAAGCCAACACCTTGGGATCACTGGCTTGAAGAAATTGGTGAGGAATAAATAGGATAAAGATAAATCCTATAAGATAAATACCGGATTGATAGGGATCTGGTTCTCCCTATTACATATTCAGCCTGACTGAATATAGGCGTGTGAGGTGGTATGCAGTGCCCGAGATAGCTGAAGTAAAGCGCTTGGCAATCTCCGATGCTCCCACACCAACTTCCACTCATCAGGTATTTATCCACTACCCTATGGATTTTAACTTCAATTTTTCAAATTGATTCATGTTTAAGTTGTATATTATTTTTTGTTTCTATAAGGATAAGTTCACATAGTGGAATTTCACAATGATTTTGAGGTGGATTCTGCCTCAAATGGAGTTGATTCAGCCTTTGCTTTAGCTTTCTGCTGAGGGAGGCCAGAGGGGTGAAAATGGAATAAGAATTTGAGACAGAAGTCAATTTTTATGTGTGAACTGGGAATCAGTACTGAGGACAGGCTCATACTTTATTTTTCAGTTTTTACCATAGTTACAAAGTTGAAAATGTCTGGTGGTTCTTTTAGCCTCTAATCTGGGTGTTGTGGTTTCTAGTGGCCCACAAACAACATTCTCCTTCATATGTGTACAGACATATGATGGCAGATGACAATGCAGACTTAAGTTGTACACAGAACAAACAGTAAAACAAATAATTACAATTAAATTATTAAAAATAAAAACATCAAAATACACAACTGAAAGAATGATGCATACATTGAATATACAATAAAAGAAAACGACATGGCGATCTGCTCCTGACAAAATAAATCAGATAGTTCTATTGGAGAGATACCTCTACTGCTTTAAACACTGGACTTGCATCTCGCAAAGTAAAAAATTTGTTGTTATTATGGGTTTACAGTACACAGTCCTTATGTCACTCCTTCCAATTTGACATTATCTTGGCACGTCAATGCTACATGGCATTTGTTCTTGAACTCAAAACTCAACATTATGTCACATGTTGTGGAATGTTTTTAGTAATTTAAGAGCAATACCAGTAACTCTTATTTTAATTGAATACCTATGGAATGGGCTATACACCGGATAAACCTTCCACCATCAAATAACCTTGTGTGGTGTTACATAGTCAAGCCATGAAACAGGGGAATGCTTCTTCTACCTTCTTTCCAAATTCAGGCTATTCAAAAGGTAAATACCAATCCTTTCCATTATATGCCACCTGTTCACAATAAAGCACCAGGTAGCAGGCATTGCATAGATTATTACACCATGATTAAATTTAGTTTGTGGAGATCCAAAGTTAAAGAGAATCTCCGGTCATAAATAACTTTTCATAAATGAATAGTAAAGATGAATATAAAAACATTTGCAATATATTTTATTAAGGAAACCGGTTTCCTTTTCCACTTATTAGGCTCCTCTCGCCCCCTTTATCTACCTGTTTGTTTGCATAGAGTCAGTTGGTGTATCCAAGCTTACACACAGAACTCTACAGAAATGGGAGAGGGGATAAGGTGGAAATTAACTGATTTATTGCATCTTATCTCTAGCATAGAAGTATTAAGAGAGCTCCCATCAATCACAAAATAGCAGACCATAGCAGCAGAATGTCGTGGGTTTTTCAGAAGCCTTCTTCTATCCCTCACATCTCCATAGATTAATACCGTATATATACTCGAGTATAAGCCGACCCCCCCTAATTTTACCACAAAAAACTGGGAAAACTTATTGACTCGAGTATAAGCCTAGGGAAGAAATGTAGCAGCTACTGGAAAATGTCAAAAATTAAAATGGTTTTTGGGTGCAGTAGTTGCTGGGTGCTGGGAAAGGGGAGGGGGTATTTTGGTTGTCTGTCTGCCCCTTCCCTGAGCTTGAGGACTGTTTCCCCCCCCCACGTGGAATTCAGCCTGGCTGAATATGGGGTATCTGCAGTGCTCCTATTAACCCCTTCCCGACAGAACAGGAGCACTGCAGATACCCTATATTCAGTAGACCAGGCACTTTCAGACACAGGGATACCTAATGTGTTTCACAGTAATTTTCTACTTTTATATGTATTCTAGGGAAAGGAGTGATTTAGAACTTTTATTTATTTTATTATATTTTTTAAAGCTTTTTTTTTTTTCAATATTCAATGGGAGATTCTATACATTACTATTGCGGCTAGACCCCCCCTTCCCCCCCCCCCCCACACCCAAAAATAAATAAATATATATATATATATATATATATATATATATATATATATATATATATATATTTTTTTTTTTTTTTTTTTTTTTTTTTTGCTTGACTTGAGTATAAGCCGAGGGGGGCTTTTTCAGCACAAAAACTGTGCTTAAAAATGCAGCTTATACTCGAGTATATACGGTATGTAAAATGTAACTCAGCTTGATAAATGGAGCTAAAACCTGTACACTGTTTGTAACTAGAATTGAGGTGGATGGGCTGTATGTTATGAAGTACCCAGGATATAACTGTTTGAACTGGATCCACCCCCAGCTTCCCTACATTATACAGAAGTCCCCATCCAAAGTGAGAAGCTTTGTATAGATTTCAGACAGTAATCAAAAAACGAGGTAAATAAAATGAACATCAGTAAATGACTTCACAGACAAGAGCCAACATTTGTGGCCCCATAAAGCTGATCCATGCAGTGGCTGCCTACCAGCACACACCGATTAGATATTTCCTACACAACCTATTTAAGGTCAAATTAATGATGGTATTTTTATGGGTATCTATTACCACCACCGAGTTACAATCCATAAATTCACACGATTTATCAGCAGATAAACTCTTTCTTTATATATACATTTCTGCTGTAGAAATCCACATATCATAGACTAAGGTTAGCAGACTCAAAAAATTATTATACGAAATATTAATATTAGTATAAGTAGCATAATATTTATATTAGCATAATGTCTTATTATAAAGGAATAGTCAGAATTCTTTTTAAAATGTACTGAAGGGCTGGCAACAGAAATGTTATTCCTAACATTTGGAAAATACAATTCCATTTGGGAGGAGGTCTGGTACAGTGGTTACTTGTTCTTGTGGGTTTAATCTACGCCTGGCTATTTAATCTATCAATCTTTCATATATAATTATATTTTCATCATTATTCTAATTTAGTTTAACAAGAAAGGAAGTTAACAAATAGGTTTAAATATGGAAAAAAAACTTGCAATTTACTGGTCTTTAATGGAATGGGTCAAAAGAATATTTAAAAAGGATCATTCACCACTTCCAATAACTCCAGCTCTTTGTATCATTTAATAGCCAACCCTCTGCGTAGAGATGAGCGAGTACTATTCTACTACCGTTTCAAATAGCACGCTCCCATAGGAATGAATCGACGCAGCCGGGGTCGGCTTTCTGCCGCTCAACCCCCTGCGCGCCGTCTGCTACCATTCATTCCTATGGGAGCGTGCTATTCAAATCAAATCAAAAATGCTTTATTGGCACGTCCGAATAGGTATTTGGCATTGCCAAAGCTAGTAAAGTGAGCGGTGTGTGTGTGTGTGTGTGTGTGTGGGGGGGGGGGGGGGGGTAGTTTCGAATAGTACTCGCTCATCTCTATTCCTGAGCAATTAATGCTGTTCATTTTACTAGCAGATCTGTTATTTAGGCTCTGTACTGTCAGGAGAGCGGTGTCAGGCAGCAGCAGACAAGAGGGTGTGAGTCTGAGCTCTGACACTGACTGCCTCTGATTGGAGCTCTGAATCACGCCCCCTGCCTGACACCACCCTACTGATACTACAGAGCTTAAAGGGATTCCATCATTGGAAAAACTGCTTTTGAGCTAAACACATCTGAATCGCCTTTAAAAAGGCTGTTCTACTACTACCTTTACTTTTTCTATTAACCCTGCCGTTTCTTCTTAAACCGCTTTATTTCTTTATGCTATTTAACCCCACAGAGCACCCTGTGCGTTCCACAAGGCCTCCGAGCACCCCCCCACGTCATACCTTTAATACCGCCCCTCCACTGCTTGTGCTCCATCTGCGCTCCTCCTCCCTGGATACTCCTCCTCCGTCTGCTAGCCTCCTCAGTTCAAAGCTCAGTTCTCCAGAAAACTAAACCAAAATGGCGGCTCGGACATGCCGAGTACTGTCCAAGCGGCTACTTTGGTATAGTTCTCTGGAGAACCAAGCAGTATGCTCAGTTCTGCAGAGAACTACACCAAAATGGTTGCTTGGACAGTACTGGGCATGTCTGAGTGGCCATTTTGGTGTAGTTCTCTGGAGAACTGAGGAGGTAGGCAGATAGAAGAGGAAGAGTATCTGGGGAGGAAGAGGGCAGACGGAGCACACAGAGTGGAGGGGCGTTATTAAAGGTATGACGTGGGAGGTGCTTGGAGGCCTTGGGGAATGCCCAGGGTGCTCTGTGGGATTAATTAGCATAAAGAAATAATGTGGTTTAAAAAGAAACAGCAGAGACAACAGAAGAAGTAAAGGTAGTAGTAGAATAGCCTTTTTTAACGGGTATTCAGCCATAAGTTTAATTCAAAAGCACTTTTTACAGTGATAGAATCCCTTTAAATAGAACATAAGGCACCAAAATGAACGGCATTTGTTACTCAGGAATGGTGGAGGCTAGAGAGAAAATTCCAACTCTGCTGAAATCAGTGGAGCAGCCACTTATTAACAGATGATAGTAACCTTTATTTGGTGGAAGTGGTGAGAAGTCCTTATTAGATAAAATGTGAAAATAATAATAAAATTTACTAGTACAGTGTAAGAACATAACATATACAGACATTATTTTAGCGTTAGGAAGAAGGAATTTTCAACTTCAAGATTCATTCTAGTAGTAACAAATTAATGGATAGAAAAAGATGGGGATGGAGAGTTTTTGCTTTTGTGCTCCTCTGCAGATCCAGGGAATTTATCAAAGCAGGCGATTTGTACGTTGGTCTTGATATTCCCTGTGCCAATAAAGTTTGTGCCTGGTTTAAGATGTGGCATTTGCAGCTGGTATAAATTTCAGGCGTCATTTCCAACAGAGACGTGGTATAAATAACAATAAATCTGATTGGGCCAATGGCTCTTCTCACACAACTCCTTTTATGAAAGTGGCGAGCATGGCATAAAAACGCCAATTGCAAAAATTCTTAGTACAAAATAGTGATTAAAAAGTTGCAAAGTCGAGGAGGTTTGCAAGTTTTCTCTTTACACCACTTTCTGGTTTAGAGACCCCATTTTCTGCTCCTTTTTTCTCATGTAGATATGAGTGAACCTTATGAGATTTATTTCCTGTATATTTGCGAGGGTCATCTGAATTTAGGTTGAAACCAAACCAGAAGTGCTATTAAAGAGGACCTTTCATGGTCCGGGGCACAGGCAGTTCTATATACTGCTGGAAACCTCTGCTCACAGTACTCGTCCATAGACGAGTATTATAAGGAGGGGGCGTTCCTCCCCGCTCACACTGTACAGCGCGATAAGCGCTGCTGGGCAGAAGGGCGTCCCTGGCTAAGTGTCAGAAACACCCTTCTGACTGTAAAGCGCTACGGTATCGGGACCGATAGCGCTTTACCCGGGGCACAAATCAGGAAAGCCGACAGTGCGCTGAATTCAGTGCACTGTCAGCTTTCCAGCAGTATATAGAACTGCCTGTGCCCAATCTGATGAAAGGTCCTCTTTAATATATTTTTAGGTATCTTCAGTACCCAGAGTTAAATAAGTAGATGTCCAGTGGAGGTGTGGAAACATAATAACTCTTATACTCACCTTCCTTCATCTCTCCTAGGCCCCCATATGTCATTCAACGCTCCCTCGTTCTCTTCCTACCTCCTGGGTGATGTCATGGGTTCTGGAGGTTTGCTGGGGCTTGTTATTGGACCTCTTTGTTCCCCCATGGCCCATGACATCATCAGGGAGGCTGAAAAAGGACACTCAGAATTCTGTATGTTACATCTCCCCGGTCCTCTATATATTATACTCTGGGATCTAAAGAGAACTAGAAACTTTTGAAAGATTTGGAATGAATGTGGTTAGTTACAAACTGGTTCACTCATCTCTATTATCTTGGTTTTCTAAGTGGGCCAGTCAACAATTTTTATTGCCAAAATTGCTGTCTGTTAAATAGGCAAGAATTCAGAAAGCTCTAGGCAGTACAATTAATATTGTAACTTCAGGGACCATTGTATTAATGCAAAATGCTGACCAAAATATGCAAGTGTGAAAAATGAGAGGACCACTGTTCAAAATTCTTTTCGATTCAGATTCAGTCAATTTGGATCACCTCCACTGTCAACAATGGCAGATCTATTTATTAGGATTAGAGTGATACATATAAAAATCCTCACGGAACCATGGCTGAAACATTTCCATAAAGATAATGCTTTCCATACTTGTTCATTTGCAGAGTAAAATATTGTTCCATCATGTAAAGGTTAGAAAACTGTTTTTAAATTAAATTTATTTGGAATGAGGTATAAATGCTAGTCTGATGCAGAAAAAACACTGTCAGACCGAGGATTTAAATAAATGGGCCCAGGCAAAACCTTTGATGACCTGTCTCTAGGATATAGGCCATTAATATCAGATTGGTGGGGGTCTCACATGCAGAAGCACTATCAGACATAGGTAGGTATATGTTGGCGATGCTTGGCGGAGAAACAATGCCAACATGTAAAGGGAATTGGTGACTCAATCGTATGTACAGATGCAGCAGAGTACATCCAAAATGCTGCAGCTTAATATTTTATCATAGTAAACATCAATGAAAAATGTTGTTTTTTATGGCTTTTGTTGACCCAAGATGTAATATATGTTGGGGGAAAGAAAGGAGTGGTTGTGATAAGAGTCAGATATACATTTCAGATATATGTTCCCAATTGTTTGGAAAAAGGGACATGCGTTATGGAAGATTAAATCAAACCAGGTTTGATCTCAGAGTGGATTTCTCTTCTTAAACACAACTAAAAGGATAGGAGAAAATTCAGCGGGAGGAGATATGTTACTAAAGTTATCCTGTGTAGGAAGAAGACCATCTAATACGAGAACTGAAACACAAAAGCCACTTATTTCTCTAGAGGCCTGAGAGGGTAAGGCAGTAGAGGGTAAGCCTCGGAGACTGAGCTTTTTATAGCAGGGTGAGGAATTTTGGCAATATCAAATTATCTATTAACCATCTCCCGCACACCAACAGTGGCTCTGATTAAGGTTCCCATCTGGGATGCCATAGAAGATGACCCAACGGAAGCCAAGTCATTCAGCTGGTAGTATGCTACACCATCAGCAGAGTTTTCATTTTTAAATTAAAAAAAAAAAAGTCACTTGAGTACAGACTGAAGTGGGCGAATTTGTATATATACAAGTTTGATGTAAAACAATACTTCATTGTGACAGCTGTTGGTGGCAATAAATGTAACAAAACACTATAGTGTAAATAAATGGCGGTGTAAAAATGCATTGATAACTTGCCTCATAAAATCTGATAGCAGCAGATTTTAACTCTTTGCTAGTCAGAAATCTGATGTGCTCTCTGTAATTTCTACCCTCACATTGCAGCATCCATGGCTGGGCTTTTATACTGGCTCACTGACCTCTCACACCTATAGCCTTGTGACTGGCTAATGGCTGCCTATAATGCATAATGGCAAAGCCTTGCACCTGAGGGTATGGGCTCCTACTACTTTCCTGACTTCTCCTGATAAGCAAAGCATCGGCTGCCATTTTCAGCTATTTATCTGAAATTAATCAAAAGAGTTTTGGATGGAATCTGAAATTTTGGACCTAATTCAATTTTCTCTATTTGAAAAAGGCTTTAGGCCAGGAGTACGCTGCGACTCATTGATTTCAATTATCGATTGTCAGCTATAGCCCATATATACAGCTCAATGCGTTCATTTGGACTACAGCTCTAGCTCAATAGTTAAAAATCAATTAGTGCTACAAAAAGTCACAGTGTAGCCCTGGCCTTAGGTTTACACTAGCGTCAGCTGTCCAATGTTCTGGTCCATAGGACCAGTTTTAAACTGAAAGCAATAGCCAAAAAAGCTGTGCATGCAGGAATTTTTTCATCTACCCATTTCAGGTGGACTCTGCAACAAGGGTTGGCTCACATCTGCATTGGTATTCTGCCTGGAGGAGTCTACGCGAGGATTCCCCCGAACGGAATACCAAACGCAATTGCAAGCGGTGTGCAGTAAAAGCACACGGATCCCCATAGACTATAATGGGGACCATGTGCTTGCCCTCAGATCTTTGCAAAGAACATGCGGACAGGAAAATACTTCACAATCTACTTTCCTGTCTGCATGATCCATGCGGACAGCACACGGCAAGCACACAGACCCCATTATAGTCTATGGGGTCTGTGTGGTTTTACTGCATACCGCTTGCAATTGCGTTTGGTATTCCATGCGGGCTCCCCCGAACAGATTACCAAACGCAGATGTGAACGAAGGGTAAGGAGACTGACACAAATGTGAACGTAGCCTTATATGTAACAGTGCAAACAAATGTTGCAAAAAGGAGGTTCAGGATAACATTTACATCTACGCATAATTTGATATAGGGCAACAATAAACCTTTTATTAACATAAATAGTTTTGTGATTTGCAATGTGATGTAAATTGGCAAATGCATTTATTTTCTGAAAAAATGTGGATGAGACTGAAAAATCTAAATACAAATAAGCATTTTCTGATGAAAAGAATCCACGGGATTCTGTTGGATGTAATATATAAATGAGATTTAAGAAGTGAATACTGTATGTTGCTTTGCATTCTCTGGTTATTAGGTGAATGGAAACATTTTTCTTCCTCCAGAAGGATGTGTTTTCTTTACACAGCTGCAGAGGTAATGGAAATTTATTATTGATATATTTTAAAGAAAACCCTCATCCAAAACCAAAAAGTTAAGCTCTGACTGACACGAAGCTCAATATTCCAATACCATGTAATAATCAGTGTTCCAGGAAGCAGAGATCTGGTCTATTGTATGTAGAGTCCTTACACAGAGGGCAACATAGAATGTGGGGGTAGGACTCTCAGCACCTCACCGATCAGCTGTTTGAAGTTTGGGTACGGAACATTGCGGCCCCTTCAGTGATCACACTTGAAAAACACCATTAAAGTATATGGCAGCTGTAAGTGGTATTGCAATTTCCCCATTCGTTTCAATGGAGAAACAGTATTACTAAGTATTGTGTGGCCTCAACAGTAACATTGCCTTTAGAAGGCTCCTGGCTGCTGTAACATCTAAACATCTCTAGCAAGCCCACCATGTAGGAGCTGTTCAGCAAGAGAAAGTAAATCTATGAATAACAGCTGAATGTCTATCTCTCTCTCTTCCCTCTTACTTGGTTTCTCTTCTCCCCTCCTATCTACATAGACTTACATGAGAAGTCTGTCTTGTCTCTCAAGACAGATCTAGCAGAGAACTCCGAATGAGTGAACAGTTTATCAGGAAGAAGGAATGAAGACTTTATCAGTATTAACAGTAGTACAGATAAGCTACATGACAAAGTCTGTAGAAAATACAGTTACCATTTGAAGGGAGTCTGTGATCAGAAACCAGCATATCAACTCAGCCCCGCAGACAGAGTTAGGGTCTTGTCAATTAGCGTCTCGTTTGATGAGACAATGCGGTTTTATCAATATGCATATTAGGGTGTTGCCGCTTACTACTTTACATTGTTAATACGGTTGAATAAAAACATATCCATCAAGTTCAACCAGGTCCCTCCAAATAGTTCATCTGCATACTGACAAAAAACAGAACAGTTTTTTTTTGGAGCCCATGACAGCAACCCTGCCACTAGGACAACACATCCGGTACAGGAAACCTGATGAGATGAATGCTTAAGGCCAGGTTCCATGGGGTTTTTTGGTTCGGAAACTGAGGAGGAGGCCGACTCAGTTTCCAGACCAAAAAACGAGTAGCTGCGACTTGATGCCGGTGAAGTGCATCGACATCCAGTAGCACACACCGGTCTGGATTAGGTCCAATGAATGGGCCTAGTCGGGAGGAGGGAGTGTTGTCAGGCCGAATCACGAGGCGAATCGGCCTGAAGAATGAGCATCTCACTCCTGGAAAAAAGAACTGACTGGCTCCTCTTGATTTCAATGGGAACCATCTTTATTGGTCAGGATTTTGAAGCGAATTCGGCCTCAAGATCCTGACCAAAAAATGTGTGAACTCAGCCTTAGGGTATGTTCAGGCAGAGGTTCTTTTGCAGGCTGCAAAAATCTACTTCTACTTTGCTCCAACACACTGGGGATTCTTCCCAAAATCAGCCTGCAAGAAACTCAGTGTGACGTACCCATGCACTCCCTCCACATTTGAGTGGAAGTTGAAGCCTGAGTGAAAAAGAAAGTATTGAAAGAAAAAAAAAAAATGAACATTAGGAAGGGACCCAATTCAAGAAAATTATATGGCTATCTTGTCAACCTCCAACAAATCCCAAACATGGAAAATATTGATTAAAAAAAAGAAAGAAAGAAAGAAAGAAAAAGATTGCGTGCTGTCATGAACTCCAGAAAAACAACTACCAGTTTTATCAACACCCCTGCAAGACTAACCTAGAAAACAAACTCAGGGAGGAACTATGGCACAACACATATATAGTATGTATATGTAGAACATTGGTGGATGTGCACTGTAGTGGTCATAACCCTGGATCAAAAAAAAAACCAAAATCACCAAAAAGGACTGGCAAGCTTTTTCATCGCCATAATTGCATTGTATTATATTTGCTTAAACAGAGTCTGGCATACAACGGTTTCTATGTGATTATTAGTTTGGTTTTATTAATAATGCAGGGTCTCTATGTACAGCTGGACACCTGCTCCTAACACCTGGTATTGGCAAACTGCTAATACTGGGCGTTTAACTCCTAAGGGGTTTTGGAGGGAGAAGGCTCCCCCTATAGGCATCAAACAAGATTACAGGGGTCCAATGCCTTTACATGGCATTCAAGGGGCAGATAAAAGGTCTCTAAAGCTGCCTATTTATAATCACATTAGGCCATTCCAAAGGCATTGTCTAATAAACTGCCTGTCAGGAGATAGCAGGCAGTATAATGCATTGTATTACATAGGTGTCGTTTCTTTGCATAAGGGTCACGCCAAACAGTTTTGGTGCCATGAGAAAGAAGAGATTGTCATCTTTCATATATCACTAAGGCTGCAGTTCTACCTGTATCATCACTGATCTGATATCACTGGCTGAGAATACAGTCATTATTGGAAGCAGCTGCATCTGCATATAAATACTGACTGTATTTTCAACCAGTGTCAGCTCTATAACATAAGTAGAACCCAAAATAGAGACTCTTCTCTCTCAAACGACAGTAGAGGCAAGTTTCAATGTCATGAACCGTTGACCCCAGTGTTGTTTACTACACATTATACAGTATGTATATATATATATATATATATATATATATATATATATATATATATATATGTATATTTCTTTATTTGATAATACCTGTGTCTGATATTGTAGCTCAGTCCTATACACTCACACATTTAAAGTATATATTATTCCACATTAGGTTATAATAAAAAACCTCTCCAGTATTAAAGAGGACCTGTAACCAAGAATGGTTAATGTCATACGCTACATGATTGCCGCTGTACCCCAAAACGATTTGGTGGTTGTTTTTTTTTAAATTGGGTCACCCATTCTAAATATATGGTCCCTGGAAGGTTATATGTGAATTAGCTCTTATTCTCCAAGTGGGTGGTAATCTTTTGTCTTTTTCTCATATAAAATAATAGGTTCCTGTTCACTTGGAGAACAAGAGCTAATTTACACATAACCTTCTAGGAGCCATAACTTTTGAACGTGTACCAATTTAACACTTTCCTGGTATACTATAACAGTGGCTACATAGCGGAGACCAAGTTGCAATGCTTGCGATCAGTTCCTGTATTAACTGCACTGATGCCTCAGTCAAATATGACAGAGGCGCCATTTTCCTGGCGGCACTGTCATCATTTTGGGTAGAATCCGCAGACGCTGATCTGTTACCTAGTCAGTCAGAAGTCTATTGAAGGCTCCCAGGCTTGTCTTCAATGCAAGCCTTAAACAAAGAACTAAACATAGATATGTTGGATGGTTGGATGTTCAAGAATCGTAGTAATAGGAACAAAAAAAATAACAACTAAAACTTAGTGTTAAATCTATGAATCCCTAAAAACTATTTAGATAAAACCAAAACTCGTGGTGAATCAGATGTGCATCTTACTAAATGTAACAGATTGTCATCAATTGTAAAGGTGACAGTTAAATAACTGTATAGAGCTGCACAGGATCCAAAGCACAGTGTGTGATATTAGACACTTAGATATATGAACCCCGGTACCTGTGCAAAAATGCCTAATAAAAATCCAGCTCAGATAAAAGCATAAAGTATTAATGGCTATGTGTCAAACGCTCTATGGAGATATACAATACTATTTTGGATATGTACAAATGTTCTACTAATAGTGTTCTTCTCTAGAGTTTCACTTGATGATGGATCACTAATGAGGACCATCTATTTCACAAGTCTCAGACCCCTTCACAAAACAGGTGATCCATTTAGCATATTATCTAGCGGTCTGTGATTAGAGATTACTGCTAAAGGACTAGAGTACCAAGAGCTGAAGATCTTTCTTCTCAAAGAAAATCCTGCTACCCAAAGATATGCTGCCAAACCCTATTAACTAGAGATTGTATCCCAATGTGTTACTATGCTGTATTAGCATTTCCTCAAGGGATCTCTACATAAGGACTAAGAAGATCTAGCATAACTGAGCTGAGGAGGTAGCGGCCAGCTAGTGACACTACCACCCTGCTCATGTGTAAGCAAGAATCTGATCACATAGCCGCCACTGACCAGCTAGTATAAAGCCAAAACCATGCCCACGTCGAATAAGCAAATCATGGTCTAACCATGCCTTCGGATATACCCCACCACTCTGATGTCATCTGCCCATTTTGTGTGTGTGGTCTGGAGACATCATTGGAGTGTATCAAGGCAACCAAAGAAATAGGAAGTGGTCTGAACAAACTCCAGGATCAGTAAACAAGAAAACAAGGTAAAGAGCTGTCAAAGCATTTTAGGGGCAATCACAAGAGCTTTATGGCAGAGAATATAGTAAGTTGACATAGTGGTTCCGTGGCTAATATATTAGAAAAGATCAGACTGATTAGATAAACACAACAAAAAGGACAGCACTGACAAGACCCTCTATTAAAATTAAGGCAGTGTTTGCTACTGACCACTGATTTGTCTGGGCACATCTATTATAAGATCCATCCCATTGACAGTGACTGGAGGTTGAAACAGTCACACAAATAAGCAATATATATTTTATTTATGAGTAGTAACTGTGTAGGACATGACAGTGGTGCCATATATACTGAGGTCGCAGTCCCAATACGGCGGACCGGCTGCGATGTCACACGGTAACACCAATGTGCGATGATCAGCCCCATTTAACGTGGTATTACTCAAACTAGTGACAGCATTAGGCAAGGCAATGGTGCTGTATATAAGCCCTTCTATGGCTCTGTGAATGTAAAAATTATGGAATTTGGATGGAGGAGAATAAAAAAAAATGTCTGCAGAGTAAAGGGGTTAAAAAAATGCTAAATTATTTAGGGACTCAGCAGCAATCAATCAATGTATGGCATTTGGTATGATTGTTAAGTTGCTATGAAGAAATCTAAAAATATTTTAACAACTGCTTACTTTTATTAATCTTTAAGTGGAAACAGGCCACGTTAAATAACGTCAGGCAATTTGTCAATCTGCAGTTTAACACAAGGCATCTCATTTTTGAAATGTCTGCTTTCATATTTTCTAAACTGCAAACAGGGTACATTTTTAAATCTCTGGTTTCCTGTACCTACCATTATTATCACCTGGCTGCTACATGCAAGAAACACTGGACCCAAACAGGCCTAAAAGGAAAAATTCTGCCAAAGCAGTTTAGTCACAAAAAGGAAAAGATTATAGCCAACTGAAACAAGCAGACATCAGAATGAAGCCAAGTCTGGAGCGACAGGCAGCTTTGGCAGCTGACAAAGTTTAGCCAAGTCAGTATGGCTATAGGAAAGAATTCCAGAAAACCACTCCAAGGTTAAGTGGTATAAAACAGATTGAGAATGTCAAACAGGCATTTACAAGGAAGCAATGCACAAAGTAACTCTAACTGTGGTAGATAAGGTGAGACACATTGGCTAGATTTATATTAGTTTGGTAAGTAATACCAAATCAATTTGAGTCTGAAGTGTGCAATAACAAATATCCTCCGGGTGTAGAGGATATTCTCAGCTGCAGATCTCATTGCTGGACATCGACTACAATCCCACAAAAAAATCTGTTGCAAAATCTTCATTTGTTGCATGTAGGTTTTTCTTGCAGATTTCACCTTTGCAAACCTTGAAAATCTGCAACAAAATCACCATGCTATAGACCAGGCATGTCAAACTCAGGGTACCCCGAGGGCCACATGAGTAACAAGAGGTTGTTGCGAGGGCCGCACACAGCAGCTAATGGCTAGGGCCTAGGGGACTGATCACTAATACCATGCATCGCAACAATCCGGCATTTCTATTGCAGGCTACATAGAGTAGCCTACAATAGAAATATAGAATGACAGGCTGGAGCCTCACAAGGCTCCCGGCTGCCATAAAAATGCACGCAGGCCCCGAATCTTGCTCCGGGTGCCTGCGATTGCCGACAAAATGGCACCTCAGTTAAAGCTGGCAGACACCATTATTGTGTTGGAGTGCTGGGGAAGGGTTGGGGTGCTGGGGAAGGGGGGCTTCTGGATGTCTGGCCCTTCCTTGGGCCTGTGGACTGTTTTTTCCCACCCACTTTCAATTCTTGCACTTGGGGGTTAATAGGAGCACTACAGACTGTAATGCTCCAATTAACCCCCAAGTGAAAGAATTACAAGGTGGGTGGGGAAAAAAAAAGCCTAAGGAAGGGCCAGACAGACATCAAAAAGCCCCCCCTCCCCCAGAACCCCAACCCTTCCCCAGCACCCCAACCCCCCCATCATCATAAATCTAGTATTTATCCCCTATCCGTAGGATAAGTGTTAAATACTTGAAAAATCACAATTTCTTCTGCAGAAGCTTACCTGCTTCTGCTCTTCAGCCTGCGCAGTGGTCTTGTGAGACCGCATAGGACGCAGGTACACGTCGGGTGCAGGCCTGATTACATGGCCTTGTCACCCGCCGTGTGGGGAGGAGGGGGTGGAGTGGAGGGAGGAGGGGGCGGAGCGGAACAGGCAGAGAGCAGGCAGGGAGACCTGCTCTCTGCGAAGGATGAGGGGCGGCCGCTGGAGCAGCGCTGCGTCCAGCAGGGCCGCCCCAATCCACCGCTCACTTTCCCTGTACATCTGCGGCCCGCACAAAAGTCTCAAACTTTGTCTCTAAAGTTTAGAGACAAAGTTTGAGACTTTTGTGCGGGCCGCAGATATGCCTGTAAAGGGCCGCATGCAGCCTGCGGGTCGCTTGTTTGACATGCCTGCTATGGACAATCCGAAGTATGACCTGAAATTTGTGCAGACATCATTTGGCAATGAATGTACATTACATGTGGATGTATGTGGACATACAGTATGTGTACAATATATGTGGATTATAAAACTTCCATCTACATGCATTGTACTGTGAATTGTCTCAGGATTTCGGGGAGGGATCTGCAAAGAAAATCAGAGACAAATTCACCAAATTGCATTTTACCTTTGATGATGTTTTAAGTGTAGAATTATATATTATCAATCTCTCAAATTCTCTCCAAAAACAGTACATTGGTAGCACAAATTTCTTTCACCATTGTCCCATGAATTTATTTGGACATGAAAGGGTTTTCTGTGACTTGCCTGTACTTTGGATAGGATATCAATATGACATGAGAGTCCACCTCGCGGCACCCCTACTTATCAGCTGGCGAAAGGGATGTCAAGCAGACACAGTGCCTGGCATTACAGCTCGGTTAGTACAAATTCATGGCACTGACTGGTAAAGATTTGTTGGGAGTACACGTTTCCTGAGTATAGGCCATCCATATCAAAGTCTCAAAAAATCCTTTTCATTTATTTTCTATGCTCTCAATAACTCCTTATGATTAGAGATGAGCGAACACTGTTCGGATCAGCCGATCCGAACAGCACGCACCCACATAAATGAATGGAAGCACCTGTGACGTCGGCCGCCGGCAAAGTCAGCGTCACAGGTGCTTCCCATTCATTTCTATGGGTGCGTGCTGTTCGGATCGGCTGATCCGAACAGTGTTCGCTCAATCTCTACTTATGATATCTTAAAATAAAAATTTTTGGTAATAACTAGGGTTGAGCAATTGGGATCGGAAAAGATCAGATTCCGATCAACGATCGAGTAAATTTCATGATCGGAATTCAGATCCCAATCTTTCCAGCGGGATCAAGGTCGGAGGTTATCTCAAGATCAGCTCAACCCTAAAAGTGACTTTTCCCATAGAAAAGCATTGACCAGGGTTGAGCGATCGAGACCGTAAAACATCGGATTCCGATCGGCGATCGAGCAAATTTCACAATCGCGATCAGAATCGGGATCGGCTGGAAAATTATCGGAAATCAGATTTCAAAATTGATCCTGACATCTCAAGAGCGGCTCAACCCTAGTAATAACCAGGTTTCAATATGATCAAACATTTCCAGGATGAAAAACAGAGGAATAAAACTTTGCAGATTTCGGTGAAAAATAATCTACAACATTGTTTTATATTTTTATGTAGAATAAAAGATTTTACTAAAACATACACATCAGAACTGTCAGACCCTCCTTTAATCCCTTATCAGCATCCACAGTATTTACAACAGATGTGTACAGAAACTACATAGTGGGGGTGTAGTATAATACAGGTAACACTCTGCAGCAACAGCCCACAACACTACATGACGTCATTCAGAAGACCTGAAGACAGCAAGGAGTTGCGCCGGAGTCCAGGAGAGGGGAGTAACACTATTTTTTTATGTTTCCTCACTTCCCTGGGCCTCAGCAGATAATACTCTGAGGTTTGAAGAGACCCCAATGTATAATAGCAATTCTGGTTTGGTCTTATTCAGTCTGAATGAAACCGCCAGGCGAAAATTGTAAGGTTTGCCCAACACACACTCATACTGTAAAGTGGATGTTGCCTAAACACTATTAATCGTAATCGAGGTAAAATGTCCCGTTAATCATGTTTTTGATTTAGGACATAATCGGCCAGCCCTCATATGTATCAATGTGTTTACCCTTACTTAAACTAAATATACTTGATATCTATACAACCAATTTAGTTGTATTGGGTGTGCACTATATATTTTTACCTTATTAATGGATGAAAGCCAGATAATGTATTGTCTCTGTTTTAGCATTTTTGAGTACTCAAGGTAATGTTAGGGCTAGTTCACACAGTTTTTGGGCAGTGGATCTTGATGCAGAATCTGCCTTAAAACCTGCTGCCAAAAAGAGCTCTCATTGACTCGCTAACTAGTAGCAGAAAAAAGAAGCGACATGCCCCTTCTTCCCGTGGCACGAGACTCCCTCCCAATTAGGCCCATTCATTCATGACGTGACGGGATGCCGGTGCACTGCAACGGCATTTTGTCGTGGCAAGCTGCGCAGCATGTTCACATGTGGAATCCATTTTCCACAGTGTGACCATACCCTCAATGTAACTGGTTGGACGTCATCAGCGCAGCCTAGAGAGAAATCAGTTCTCTCTAGGCTGCGCTGATGAAGTCCAACCAGACAGAAACAGTGCCGTCCGTAGCTGAGAAATTGATTTGGTTATAACCCCGCATTATGCAGTAAAGACTTCTGGGAAAGTCGGGCATGATGTTCAGGGTGCTTCCCATAGAGGGCAGCATAACAGAGGCACTGTCTCCCTGTTTACATCTTGGGAGACAGATTTGCATATTCTTCCCATGTATCTTTTTTTGTCAGTGTGGATTAACAAAATAATGGTAGGCAAACTTTTAAGTCTGGTCTATTTCTAGTCTCGGCATATAAGCAAAGCATTTTGGTTAACTTAAATATTAGTGTGATTTATGTTTTTTTTTTTGTAGGGTTTCCAGCTGTACTAGGGACCCCTACTTAATAAATATACAAATATAATTAGTAACAAATAAATAATGATGAGTAAAATCCACTTATGCTGTATAAAGTTATTAACGTGCTAATTCAATACAAAGGGCTTTTTTAGGGATGTTGTTGCGGGTGGCCTCACTTGTACATGTTCTAATAGAAAAATAGAAAAAAAGGCCCACACACAAGGAAAAGGAGAGCTCTTACTTTCCCATAAAACAAGACCACCCAGTGATGTGTCCTAGTAGTGCTGGTCGGATATTTACATGTTAAAGGCATATTATTTTAAATAGATTTACTATACTGTGGTCAAGATATCTCTGAAATAACTTTAAGTAAGAATCCAGTAGGAATAATATATTCATACACATTTAGATAACCGTAACATGAGCTGAAATTACCCAATTCAATAGCTTTTCCTGGATATCGTACAGGAAATTATTTTTAAGACTTAAGAATAGAAGAGCGAATTTTAAAAAGTGAGGATCGCTAGAAACAATAGTGACCGGCCTCACCGTATGATTGGCTGAATGGCAATTTCCAGGAAGATGAGTGACAGCAAATTATTTTTAAATTATATATTATATTATTTAAATTATATATAGGAAGATGTGTCTTTAGTTTTCACTTAAAGCTGGAATTAATCTAATTGTCCAGGGTAGAGTATTCCAGAGAAGTGGTGCAACTCGGGAGAAGTCTTGTATACGAGTGTGGGAGGATCTGATAATATAGGATGTTAGTCTTAGGTCGTTGAATGAATAGAGAGCACGGGTCGGCGACAGAGATGAGGGAGGAAATGTGGGGAGGTGCAGCATTATGGATAGCCTTGCGGATGAGGGTGATTATATTATATTCTGTAATGAATAGGCAGCCAATGTAGTGACTGTACAGACCGGAGGCATCGCGGTAGCGTCTAGACTGATAGATAAGCCTGGCCGCTGCATTCAGAATAGATTGTAGAGGGGAGAGTTTAGTGAGGGGAAGACCAATTAGTAAGGAGTTACAGTAGTCAAAGCGAGAATGAATCAGAGAGACAATAAGTGTCTTTAATGTATCTCTGGTAAGGAAAGGGCAGATTCTGGAGATGTTTTTGAGGTGAAGATGACATGAGTGTGCAGGTGATGGGATATACAGGGTGAAGGAAAGGTCCGAGGCAAACACAACCCCGAGGCAGCAGGCATGCTGCCTAGGAGTTATAGTAAAGCCGGAGACAGCTATGGATATATCACGGACACATCTATTAGGGTAAGTTTTCACTGGTTTTTTTGGTCAGGATTTTGAGGTTCTATTCGTCTCAAAATTCTGACCAAAAAGACAACTCCCATTGAAATCAATGGGAGCTGGTCAGGTCTTCTTTCTGGGAGCCGTTTGTTCCGGCTCCTGGAAAAAAGAACGGACATACTCGTTCTTCAGGCCGATTCGCGAGGGCCTAATCCAGAGCAGAGTGCGTGACTGGGTGTCAGTGCAGTGCATTCAGTCACGGCTACCCGTTTTTTTGGTCCGGAACCTGAGGCAGCCTCCACCTCAGGTTTCAGACCAAAAAAAAAAACCATGTTAAATTACCCTAAGATGGTGGAAACAGCAGTAGATCAGTCTTTGAGAGATTCCGTTTCAGATAGAGTGAAGACATGATGTAAAGAAATATTTCTAGAAATGTGAGCTATGTAAGAAAACTAGAACATTTGTATCAAATTAATCTCACTTTCTAAACCATGATGAAGATGATTGTTAGTGTGTTTTGTAAGAATTCCTCTTACAAATTGCAGTAGTATTTTTTATTTCTTTTTGGCTGATATACTTTGATTACGAGTTGAGAACCAATTTCACATCAAACATGAGTAATACCACAACAATGGCAGAAATTGGAGACTCCAGACATTCCTCCATTTAATAATTAGCGCGCTCCATTCGGAGGGTGGGGTTTGACTTTTTTAGAACAATTTTTTTTTTTTTTTTTGCAGAAAAGTATAAATAAATAACATTAGCAATGGGTAGTGAAGGGCACTGCTCTTTCCACCAGCATAGGAATATAACTGAATAAGTGAACATTACTAGACTGCTAAGGATATTTTTACATCAAAATGTGGCATCTTTTAAAAACTGGGACAAGCAGGGCACTTCTAAATATAGTCTCTACAAACTAATAGTAGACAGCAGCATATAAACTTGGGTAATATTATATGGCTTGCTACATTTTATATGTTTTCTTTTATAACCAGTTTTTTTTAGTCAGAGCATGTAAAACAAGCAGGTTATTGGTCTGCTTTATGCGGAGTTTCAGCACAGAAATAGACTTTTTATATGGTTCATGTAGTCACACTTTTTTCATTTTCACAACACGAGAGATACATTTGCAATGAATTAGGCAAGCCACACTTTCTGATTCTAAGATGCAGCAACTACATATTGGTTTTTTGTCAATATGGTTTCGGAATTGTGATACATTTACTTTGTATCAGTGAATGGAATGAAAGTGACACTTTTTCTCCTCTGCAGAACAAGTCTGGCAACATGAATTTACAAACAAACATCTTCTTGTTCTTGCTGTTTCCAAATGTTGTCTACCCATCTGGCTTTTTCCCTGAAAGACACCCAAAGCAATCCAGTGTAAAAGGACCTCCACCTTTCCTACCGTTTAATGCAAAAAGTCAAGGTAAGATATATTTCATATCAAAATGATTTTCAGATTTAAATATGCAATGTATGGATGGACCTTCCTCAGGTCTTCACAATAAATCTGTGTGGAGTTGCTTATATTGAAATATATATGGAAGTGCAGGAAGCTTAGAAATATTCAAATGCAACTTTTTATGTCGCAAAATTTAGATTTGGCGGTTTCAGATTCCAACATATTAAAAGGTTTACTAAAATTTATATGTAGTAAAATGTGGTAGATTAAACGTGGAAAGGTCTAGATAGTCTAGGCCAGTGATGGCGAACCTATGGCACGCGTGCCAGAGAGGGCACGCAGAGCCCCCTCTGCTGGCACGCGTGCTGTCGCCCTGATCGCTCACTAACGGCGAATCCGATGCAGGATTCCCCGTTAGTGAGCGATCGCTGCCTTCAGCTGGTTGTGCAAATGCGCATCCAGCTGAAAGCTGTCAGTGTAGCTCAGTGTAGGCCACGCGTACTACGCGGCCTACACTGACTACAGAGTGTGACCTCTGAACAAGCGCGGGCGTAATGACGTAAGTCATCAGCGCGCGCAGTGAACAGAAGAGAGAACACCCGGCAGCTCTTCAGGTAACTATATTGTGTTTGTTTGCACTGTCAGGGGAGGGGGGCAACGGTAGACATTTCATGTTGTGTAGGAGGGGGCTACTGTAGACTTTCATGCTGTGTGGGTAAGGGGCTACTGTGGACCATTTTATGCTGTATGGGAGGGGGCTACTGTGGACCTTTCATGTTGTGTGGGAGGGGGCTACTGTAGACTTTCATGCTGTGCGGGTAGGGGGCTACTGTGGACCATTTTATGCTGCTACTGTGGATCTTTCATGCTCTGTGGGAGGGGGCTACTGTGGACCAGTTCATGTTGTGTGGGAGGGGGCTACTCTGGACCATTTCATGCTGTGTGGGAGGGGGCTACTGTGGACCATTTCATGTTGTGTGGGAGGGGGCTACTGTGGACCATTTCATGTTGTGTAGGAGGGGGCTACTGTGGATCTTTCATGCTCTGTGGGAGGGGGCTACTGTGGACCATTTCATGTTGTGTGGGAGGGGGCTATTGTGGACCATTTCATGTTGTGTGGGAGGGGGCTACTGTGGACCAGTTCATGTTGTGTGGGAGGGGGCTACTGTGGACCAGTTCATGTTGTGTGGGAGGGGGCTACTGTGGACCAGTTCATGCTGTGTGGGAGGGGGCTACTGTGGACCAGTTCATGCTGTGTGGGAGGGGGCTACTGTGGACCAGTTCATGCTGTGTGGGAGGGGGCTACTGTGGAGTATACAGGTATAATCCTGTGTGGGGGCCACTGTGGGCCAGATTGTACTGTGTGGGGGGCCACTGAGGGGCAGATTGTACTGTGTGGGGTCCCCTCACTATGTATATCACACAGTATTTGTTTTATAGCAGACGTGAAATTAGTACAGGATGTAATAACATTGCACGGTAAACTATATAACAGATCCTGTGCGATGTAAATAGTGAAAATTAATTGTTTAAAAGTACAGAATGCAGAGACCTTTACCTTTCAGTACAAGATCTGTAAAGCCCCAGTCACATGACTGTAATTTGTGGGACCGCAATTGTGGACCCACAGAGTTTTAAGGTTAAATTGCCGTGTTGGCACTCCGTGATAATTTATTTGGTTTTGGGTTGCAGTTTAGGCACTCGGTCTCAAAAAGGTTCGCCATCACTGGTCTAGGCAAACTTTCTCTGTAACAGTTAAACCAAGGTTTTATACCTTCATTCATTTAGTAAAGTGCTTTGATAAAATAACTTGAGTAAATGTCTTGTGCAGTAGCTTCAGCACAACCCAAAATTGACTATGACTACTATTAATATAAGCACCCGCTTGTCTGCACTTCTGGCTTTGGTTGGTTACTTATTAACTTATAAATCCACAAGACTTTTCAGTTTTCATGTTAATCGCATTTTGCTCCTATCTCACAGATGCAACCTGCAGAAATGCTCAATGAAATATTGTAATAAGCTTTATTTATCTATTTTAAAAAAATCTACAGAAAAAATCTACAGTCTCATTAAGTCTCATTACCTTAAGCTCTTTATGGATATGATACTGTAGTCAACAGAATTCCTGCTCACTTAAGTAAAATTGCATTAAAAGGTGTCTGGCAGCCTACTACTCCTTCCACCTTAATAGATATTAACATGCTTAATCCTAAACTAGGCAAGATTGGTAATTGTTATTAATAATTATTAATATAATATACATAATTATATTCTACAATGTAAATATGGTACTTTGCCAGTTATGAGCACTGGCTTACAAAATGTTTCCTGAAACACAATTCATTATTAATATCTACAATTTAAAGTTTAATGATTCTAGTGGAAATATTTTTATTCTGTATTAATTCTCCAAATGCTGGAAACAGCCACTAAGGCTATGTACATATCTGTGCCTGCTCTCCACTTGGGGATTACGTTCCCCATTCCAGTTTAAAAGTGCGGAGAGAAAAGTTCTGCAAGCAGCGATTTTCTCTCCCCATTTTTCTCCCTTTTCGGGCAAAAACCAGTGAAAAACCCGGCGGACCCCATTATAGTCTATGGGGTCCGCGAACGCCGGTGTTGAACCTAGAGTTACTAATATATTTATTATTTACTCATCTTGATTATAGTGCTAACAAATTCTGCAGTGCTTTACAGACCTGTCCCTAGTAGGGTTCACTATCTTAATTCAGTCAGGGCATAGTCCAGAGGGTGCTGCTGCAAGGCGGACGCCGGGGCTGCATCAGCCCCGGAATCTGCCTGAAGAAAGGGCAGCTCGCTTCTTTTTTCTATGAGCGGGAACATACCACTCACGGAAAAAAGTAAGCTAGCGGTCTACATAGACCTCTATTGTGAGGGGGTGGATTCTGACGTGGAATCAGAGCCAAAATACACCCCTTCTTGCCCCGTGTGAACGAGACCTAAGTCAATAAAGCCTGTGGGGGAGTGGGACACACTGTCCTCCACAATCGTTTATTTACCCCACTAGTGTTACACTTCTTATCTTTGTTGTGGATAATGGGTTAAAGAGCAGGGCTGGAAAAACGTGTGCTATAGCCGCCTTTGTTATCTATAGAGTACTGGCTGGCAAATAACTCCACTGCTATAGATTTTTCCTTCCCATAAGCTGGAGCTACAGTTAATAATTCATTTTGTTAAAACACTGAAGCTCTCTGCTGTGCAATGGAATGCCTACAAAAGAGGACTTGTTAGCAGGCTGGTATACAGAGTAACCGGATAGTAACACCTATTTAAGGCTAAAGTAGTTATCCGGGTAGAGCTGCTCTGCTGCTGATAAAGCTGCTCTGCTGCTGATAAATCACATGCAGCTCAGACAGCTCAATTCCCCTTGCCTGCTTTAGGGCTAAAAACAATAGCCGAGATAATCTTAAACTTAGCCTGACGCGGCGTTTCAACATACTAACACTCTCCCTGTCAGCATGAATCATCAGAGGCTTTTGTTGTGCACAGGAGATTAACTGACCACTATCTAAATCACATTAGCGTCTTATGATATGACTCCCGTTTCCCCCATGGCATTGATGTTTAGCCATAGGGGGGCGCGGGAGAATGCTGAGTTTAAATGTGCAAAGCCACACCCCCTAGCAGACACTATAACCAATCAGCGTGTGCAAACCAGACCCATAGTTCTGACGGCCGGCATGTGACGTTGTGTCTTTACTGCACATGTGCAGGCGAGCACCACTCAGAAGCCGGAGGTGTGTCCTTACTCAATACGGCCGACTCCGCCCCGAGCTCCCTGCACATTCAATGACATCAGCTAGATGAGAACTGCCAGAAAGACCATTCATAATAACTCCCCAACTCCGCCCCCCTGCAGTTCAAATACACAATTGTTACAAAGGAAATGTCTATACAGGTGAGTATATGACCTGATGAATATATAAAACACCATGACTATATATGACAGAACACTGGGATCCCCTCCCAGAGGGGAACTCACTCAGCACAGCATCCTGGTACCAGCTACACGGGGATACTGCACAGGGAAAACAGATGACTACACCTCATGCATAACCCCTACCAAGAACTATAGAACCATACTACCATAGCTGTAACCATAACTATTACCACCCTACACCACCATCCAAGATCTTAAAAGGTAGTAAATAGGGTAAATCACCAAGCATAAAATCCCACATATGGAAATGGTAAACTGAACCCAAGTTTAAATAAAACAGGCAAACGAGATGCCATCATTAAGACCCCACGGTTTCACAGTCTTTAACGTAAAGGTCCATCTAGCCTCCCGCTGCAGGAGCTTTTTATCAAAATCTCCCCCCCCCCCCGAGGAGATGGATGGACCAGTTCCACTCCCTGGAATTTTACAATGGACACATCTCCACCGTGTTTCTCACATATATGACGTGCCAAAGGGGTGTCTTTGCCTCTAGAGATATCATTTATGTGCTCACGAATCCTTCTGCGGAACTCGCGAATGGTTTTACCCACATATTGCGTTCCGCAGGCGGAGCAGCTGGCCAGATAAATAACTCCTCGTGTCTTACAATTTATGAAATTTTTATTAGTATATTCCATATTTGTCAAATTACTCCTAAAGCTCTTGCCAGGTACGATTGATGCGCATGCCCGACAGGATCCGCAGGAAAAAGTCCCCACCAGACCCTGAACATGCCTCCCTAGCCAGTTATCATTTACAAGGGGTGCTAGATGACTCTTCACTAATCTGTCCTTAAGGTTAGGACCTCTCCTATATGTGACAAGCGGATAGTCATTAATCTGGGGACCAATGTCTGGGTCTGATTTAAGAATTTCCCAAGTGTTTTTTAAAACATCCACCACTTCTCGATTTGCGGAATCAAATGTTGCGATAATTGCTCCTTGATCTCTGAGGTAAAAAATAAACCCAGATGGTTAACATTAAGCTCTCTCACAAACTCCCCAAAATCCTCTCTTGTTCCTCCCCAGACCAACAGAACATCATCGATGTATCTGACCCAAAATAAAATTGATGATGCCCACCTTTTCATTTCATCACCAAAGACCACCTCCCTCTCCCACCAGCCCAGGTACAGATTAGCATAGGCCGGGGCACATGGGCTCCCCATGGCCACACCCCTGAGCTGGTGGAAGAAGAGGCGGTCAAAAAGAAAAGTGTTACGGGTCAGAACGAACTGGAGGAGATCCACTATTAGAGAGTTATGGGCAGAGAAAAACGTACCTCTGGATCGTAGAAAGCCCTCCACAGCCCCACACCCAGTGTCATGGGGTATGGAGCTGTAGAGGGCCTCCACATCCAAACTAGCCAGGAATGCCTCAGGTGGCACCATCAGATCTTCCAATCTACGCAAAACATCAGTGGTGTCTTGTACGTATGAGGGCAAGGCTAAAACAAAGGGTCTGAGAATCTCATCAATGTAATACGAAATATTCTGAGTGACGCTATTAATTCCTGCCACTATGGGTCGGCCTTTTAAAGGTACTAGACCTTTGTGCACTTTTGGGAGTGCATAAAACGTTGGTCTTACAGGATGCCTTGGTAACAGGAAATTGAGCTCACTATTACTGATGAGATTTTCCTCTTTTGCCCTAGTTAACAGTATTTTCAATTCTGCCAGATAGCTGTTTGTCGGGTCTTCTGGAAGGACTTCATAACAACTTTTGTCATCCAGAATGTTACGACACATCCTAATGTAGCCCTCACGGTCCATTAGGACCAAATTGCCCCTCTTATCAGAGGGTTTCAGCACCACTGAGTCATCTTTTTCAAGCGTCTGTAAGATCTTTAATTCCTCCCTGGACAGATTAGATCGATCCAAATGTTGCCTCCCCACTTCACCTGCAATTTTGGACAGTTGGTTTACAGTCACTGTCAAGAACGTATCTATCACTGTATCATCCGATAGTGGAGGAAACCTATTTGAGGGTACATGTAGTTCAGTGAATGGTCCCTCACCAATTTCTCTGTTCGCTTCTTCCCAGAGGCCCCCAATAACCTAATCGAGGGGAGATCCTCTGCAGTAACCCCCAAGGTATCACAGGTTCTTTTATCAGCCAAACAGAAAAATTTCTTCCACTTAAGTTTCCTACAGAACAAATTTAGGTCCTTAACCCAAGAAAAAAGATCGAAGTGGGGTGTAGGCACAAAAGATAAACCATATTTTAAAACCCTTTCCTCCTCAAAAGTGAGTGTACGTGATGAGAGATTTATAATTTGCATCGTATCCTTATCAATCTGATTCACTCTTCTATCTACTTCCTGGTTCTCGTGAGGTAGTCTGATATTGGAGGGCCCGTTGATAAAAAAAAAAAAACCCTAGCATTACCAGCCCCTCTACCTCTACTCCTACCCCTACGGGGAATCATCTGGGGGCTCTGAAATCTCTGAGGGTCATCTTTATTCTAATGAGCGTCCCTTTCTCTATCCTTTCGATTTCTAGACCTAGGGGCATCACTGTCTGATCCCTCATATTCTGAACTAGACGCCTCGGTATCTGTCTCTTTCCTAGATCTATTTTTATTAGAGAAATCAAAGATCTTTCCCCCCCTGAAGTCCTCCAGGTCACGCTTATATTGGAAATGCTTGCGCTCCTTCATGTAAACCATGAAGCGCTCCACTGTCTGCTGCAGGGTAACTTCCCTTCGTTCAAAATCTGCGTTTGCAGAAAATTTTTAAGTTAGTTCAATTTGTTCATTCAGTTCTTGGCTAGTCTTAGTCAGTACTAATTTTTCTTCCTCCAGCAAAAGTTTCATCAGTCTAATAGATGACTCCACTGATTCCCTCTCCCATTTCTCCATTAAAGCTTGTGACCTCAATCTTGGGGCAGGCGAGATGGTAATTCTCAGACCTCTCGGGACAATGTTGTTTTTTATATACGCCTCGAGGGTCTGTGCCTCCCAGAAAGATTTCAGATGGTCCTTATAGATACGAGTAAGTCTCCTAAACGATGCTGAGATAGACAAATTAAGGGTATGTGTAGGTAAAGGTTACAGCTATGGTAGTATGGTTCTATAGTTCTTGGTAGGGGTTATGCATGAGGTGTAGTCATCTGTTTTCCCTGTGCAGTATCCCCGTGTAGCTGGTACCAGGATGCTGTGCTGAGTGAGTCCCCCTCTGGGAGGGGATCCCAGTGTTCTGTCATATAGTCATGGTGTTTTATATATTCATCAGGTCATATACTCACCTGTATAGACATTTCCTTTGTAACAATTGTGTATTTGAACTGCAGGGGGGCGGAGTTGGGGAGTTATTATGAATGGTCTTTCTGGCAGTTCTCATCTAGCTGATGTCATTGAATGTGCAGGGAGCTCGGGGCGGAGTCGGCCGTATTGAGTAAGGACACACCTCCGGCTTCTGAGTGGTGCTCGCCTGCACATGTGCAGTAAAGACACAACGTCACATGCCGGCCGTCAGAACTATGGGTCTGGTTTGCACACGCTGATTGGTTATAGCGTCTGCTAGGGGGTGTGGCTTTGCACATTTAAACTCAGCATTCTCCCGCGCCCCCCTATGGCTAAACATCAATGCCATGGGGGAAACGGGAGTCATATCATAAGACGCTAATGTGATTTAGATAGTGGTCAGTTAATCTCCTGTGCACAACAAAAGCCTCTGATGATTCATGCTGACAGGGAGAGTGTTAGTATGTTGAAACGCCGGGTCAGGCTAAGTTTAAGATTATCTCGGCTATTGTTTTTAGCCCTAAAGCAGGCAAGGGGAATTGAGCTGTCTGAGCTGCATGTGATTTATCAGCAGCAGAGCAGCTTTATCAGCAGCAGAGCAGCTCTACCCGGATAACTACTTTAGCCTTAAATAGGTGTTACTATCCGGTTACTCTGTATACCAGCCTGCTAACAAGTCCTCTTTTGTAGGCATTCTATTGCACAGCAGAGAGCTTCAGTGTTTTAACAAAATGAATTATTAACTGTAGCTCCAGCTTATGGGAAGGAAAAATCTATAGCAGTGGAGTTATTTGCCAGCCAGTACTCTATAGATAACAAAGGCGGCTATAGCACACATTTTTCCAGCCCTGCTCTTTAACCCATTATCCACAACAAAGATAAGAAGTGTAACACTAGTGGGGTAAATAAACGATTGTGGAGGACAGTGTGTCCCACTCCCCCACAGGCTTTATTGACTTAGGTCTCGTTCACACGGGGCAAGAAGGGGTGTATTTTGGCTCTGATTCCACGTCAGAATCCACCCCCTCACAATAGAGGTCTATGTAGACCGCTAGCTTACTTTTTTCCGTGAGTGGTATGTTCCCGCTCATAGAAAAAAGAAGCGAGCTGCCCTTTCTTCAGGCAGATTCCGGGGCTGATGCAGCCCCGGCGTCCGCCTTGCAGCAGCACCCTCCGGACTATGCCCTGACTGAATTAAGATAGCGAACCCTACTAGGGACAGGTCTGTAAAGCACTGCAGAATTTGTTAGCACTATAATCAAGATGAGTAAATAATAAATATATTAGTAACTCTAGGTTCAACACCGGCGTTCGCGGACCCCATAGACTATAATGGGGTCCGCCGGGTTTTTCACTGGTTTTTGCCCGAAAAGGGAGAAAAACCCATTATCCACAACAAAGATAAGAAGTGTAACACTAGTGGGGTAAATAAACGATTGTGGAGGACGGTGTGTCCCACTCCCCCACAGGCTAGGTGGTTGCACATTATCATTACCTTTGTTAATTTTGGGGTATTTTATACCACATTTTTGTTTTGTTGTCTTGTACTAAGTATAGCTTTTAATACATATCAATAAAAGTGAAATTTTAATACGTCCCTGATAGTTACCTACCTATCTCCAATTTTTGTTTATTAACTGGGCACGTAGCATTGGTTATCTCTACTTTAATTTTTGAATCTAAGTCAATAAAGACATAAGGGGTTAAGGATCAAACTAGGTTAATAGTCAGCGTCATAATAGTATGGAACTGTAATGCCTTGGGGACAAGAAGATACTTTGACTCTGGATGATTACCGTAACCACATGGATGCTGTGATCAATAACAGTCATGACATCCAGGGTCAAAATCGCCACGTTTCACAGTAATGGCAAAGTGGATGGGATCCTAGCGAATCCCATGGCCACTTTGTAGTAAAAACTCATGCAAACACGCTGCGTTTTTGGAAATCATAGCAAGTCAATTAGACCTATGGAAACGCCTGCAGTTTCCCCCATAGAAAAACCATAGACAAAACCTTCTCGGCAGAGAACTACCTACAACAAATGTTGCCTACCTATACAGGAGCCTGGCTGCCAGACTCCTGCTCTGGTTAGTCAAACGGGTGACACACAGTTACCACAGGTCACTTTCCTCAGTGCCACACCACCTAATTAGTCACATGACCTCCCTGCTGTAGGTTTTTACCCAACTGCCTGGCTGGAAGATACCTGTTCCCCCAGACCATAACCTTCACTTTCTCACAATGGGCATGGGTGACATCTCCCTTGTGACTTCAGGGGAAAGGTATTATTTGTTCTTGCACATGGCTGTGTGACAGAAAAAAAGTTGCCAAGACTTAATGCCCAAACTACCCTGCAGCCTTAAAGGGCTTTTGCTTGTCGCAGTACTATTAGAACACAATGGTAACACAAGCACACAGGCTGTGCCTACACTATTACTTGCAGGTTTCCGTTATATTACACTGCTTAAAAAAAGGTCTGCTAGTGCTACTAATGGGTTAATAAGTACATATACCTTTAGCAGTGTTTTGAGTAATTTCCGGGTGTCTGAGAGCTCCTGACATCCTCTACATTTGTTTACTTGGTGTAACTTCCTCAGTAGCTCCCTAGCTAAGATATCCTGCCCACTACTAGCATCCACCCCTCCTCCTGTCTCTCTCACACCGTTACACCTCCCTCCCTGTCTCCCAAGCTAAGATATCCTCCCCACTACTAGCGTATGCCCCTCACCCTGTCTCCCTTGCTAAGTTATCCCGCCCACTTCTAGTCCCCCCCTCCCCCCAATTTGAAAAGTTTTAGATTTTTGTTAAGAGATTAAAATTTAAATAAAACATGTTATCCCCGGAATCATACCGAAACATAGACTATAGGTGACGTGTCATTTTGTCTGTAAAAAGAAGCCTGAAATAAAGTCGCACAAATGCACTTTTGCTCCAATTCCATTCTGAATTATTTTCCAGCTTCCCAGTACATTGTACATTAATTATTGATAGCATTATGAAGAACAAATTATGCCGCAAACATTAAGACCTCATATGGCTTTGCAAATTGAAAAATAGAAAGATTATGGGATATGGAAGGCAGAGAGTCAAAAACTTACTTCTTCCGGCGGGAAGAGGTTAAAAAAAATAACCAAAAAAGAAACAATCATGGAATTGCTCAATTTTTTCACTCCATTTACCCCAACACATTTTTAAAAGTCATACAACACATTGAAGCAGATTGGTCTTTTACAAGGCATTTATTTTTTTTTTAAAAAAAGCCAACAAATCAGGATTGTGCAAAGAATTTTGCAATTTTTTTCTGTTTTGCGGTATGCATGCTGTTTACATGTACAGTGACGCTAGATTTATCATTTATGTCAATTTTCACTGTGCAGGCACACAGCACAGCGGATAGTTCACCTGATTTATGGAAAGGCGTGCACCTTCTTCATAAATGAGGTGCACCCTCCACCAGTGCATTGGACATGGCAGCTAGTGTCTAGTGTTGAATTATGGATAGTCTTCATAAGTATCCCCTATTATATTTACCACAAAATGGCAGCAATATAAAATTCAACAAGTCCCCGTTTTGCTACAGTATGTCAATGGAAAAATAAAATACCACTTCCTAGGCCACATCTTTACAGAGTAGATAAACACAATTACTGGTAGTAATATTGTAGAGTAACAGAAGAGAAAGGACTTATCTGAACCAGAAATAATTTAAGAAAGTGCAGCTATTTTATTGAAAAAAATATAATAAATATAAAATAAATGCAGCTAAATATAAAAAATAAAATAATTCATATAGAGATTTGAAATCCTTTATGAATACTGTTTAAATGGGTATTCCAAACCACGCAAGCCATAGAATAGGGAATAACCTGTATATAGGTTGGAGTCCGACCAATCACATCTCCACTGATCAGAAGAAGGGCCTTTGTCACCAGTTCTGAATGGAGCGGTGGTAGGGCAGCACATGCACTACTCTGTCCATTTTAAAAGGAGTGCCAGAGCTTAGCAATGTACTTCGGCTATCTCCAGTACTCCCATTGAAATTATTGGAATAGTGTGCAGGCTGCCGACCATTGCTCCATGCATAAGAGGGGACAAAAGTACCCCACTCTCAAGGTCTTACTGGAGGTTTTAGTGCTTATCAGTCGGACACCCATAACTTGCTTTTAAGGAAAATACTTTTAAATGTCTGACTGTTTATCCTCAACAGCAGGAAGGTAAAACAACAAAATAATACACAACCATGTGATATAGGGTCACGCCAAAATGATTAAACTTTTACATAAGAACCTGTCATATTAACGTTTTCATATGCTTTACTATTTTGTTCTCTTTTAGTTATTCCAAGTGGGCCAGAACAGGGGCCACCAGGTCCTCCAGGTCCAATTGGTCCAAGAGGTTTGCCTGGGCCACCAGGACCCACAGGAAAACCAGGTTATGGAACACCTGGGCCACAAGGAGCTCAAGGAATGCCAGGGCCACCAGGATTCTCTTCCATCGGAAAGCCAGGCCAACCAGGCATACCAGGAAAGCATGGGGAACGCGGTCTACAAGGAGAAAAGGGGGACATTGGACCTATAGGACTACCTGGACCAAGAGGTCTACAGGGACCACCTGGATTATCTGGTCCAGCTGGAATTTCTGCTACTGGAAATCCAGGTCCTCAAGGAGCAGTAGGACAGCCTGGGCCAAAAGGAGCTCCTGGATTCAAAGGTGAACCTGGTATGCCTGGAATTAATGGACACAAAGGGCAAAATGGCTATGGAATTCCAGGTCAACCAGGTGAGAGAGGACCTCCTGGTATGCCAGGACAACCTGGACCTCAAGGTCCCAATGGAATAGGCAAACCTGGCATAAATGGTTTTCCAGGCCAACCAGGACAAGTCGGCGAAAGAGGTCTGCCAGGCATACAAGGTATACAAGGTCTACCTGGGCCCCAAGGACTAACTGGACAGCCTGGACCAGCAGGAATTGGTAAGCCTGGAATAAATGGGGCTCCTGGTCTTCCAGGGCCTTCTGGACCCAAAGGACATCCAGGACTACCAGGCATGCCAGGCCCTCAAGGGATGCAAGGCTATGGAAAGCCAGGCTTACCAGGAGTGAAAGGGTCAAGAGGACCTGAAGGGGTCCCTGGGAATCCAGGAATAAAAGGAGACCAGGGAGAAATAGGCCATCCAGGGCAGCCAGGGACACCAGGTTCGCCAGGAATTGCAGGTATACAGGGGCATAGAGGGATTCCAGGAGATGCTGGATTGCCAGGACATAAAGGTGAAATTGGTCCAAAAGGTTTTTCAGGAGCACCTGGACCTATAGGTGAAAGAGGTTTACCTGGCCTAGATGGTAAAGCAGGTTATCCAGGCGAGCCAGGACTTGCTGGCCCAAAAGGGAACCCAGGTATTACAGGACAGAAAGGTGAGAAGGGTATTGTAGGTCCACCTGGGGTTCCTGGAATAACTGGTCCAGTAGGCCCAAGAGGAGAATCTGGTTACAGAGGAGAACAAGGTCCAAGAGGAGCTACAGGCATACCAGGTATGAGAGGGCCAACAGGTGCACCAGGCATTCCAGGTCTCCCTGGTCAAAAAGGTGAACACGGTGTCCCTGGTTTACCAGGTCCAGCTGGAATTGCAACAAATGGCATGCAAGGGCCAATGGGACCACCTGGAATTCCTGGTTCAAGAGGAATGAATGGTGAGCCAGGAATACCAGGGCCACCAGGTCCACCAGGCCAACCTGGTCAGATAATAATGCCACATCAATTGCCAGATGGCTATGTAAAATCAGGACAAATTCAAGGTCTAAGAGAGCTTCGAGTGTCAGCATTTACTGCTATTCTCTCCAAAGCATTTCCTGCAGTCGGAGTACCCATCAAATTTGACAAGATTTTATATAACAGGCAAAATCATTATGATGTCCGAACTGGAATTTTTACATGTAGGATACCAGGGCTATACTATTTTTCATACCATGTACATGTGAAGGGCTCTAATATTTGGGTGGCATTATATAAAAATGGTACACCGTTAATGTATACCTATGATGAATACAAAAAAGGTTATCTTGACCAAGCATCTGGTAGCGCTGTAATAGATCTTACTGAAAATGATCAAGTTTGGCTACAGTTACCCAGTGCAGAATCTAATGGCCTATATTCTTCTGACTACATACACTCTTCTTTTTCAGGTTTCTTATTTGGCCTAACATGATACATTATTGCTCAAATTACTATCTGATGCTTGAAAATTGGTGTTGTTATTTTTATATTTTTGTGTTGATATGAGTACAACACAGTGCATTGTACTTTTTATTTGCATGGATAATTGCAGTAGGTTTAAATGATTTTCATAATTTTTGTTATTTGGATCATACCAAGAATCCAAACCAAGCACTTTACTTCATTGATGTGTCAGCCATATAAGGTGCTGAGTGAAATAGATTTTCTCTGTGTAATGTGAAGAAGCACTTTGAAGTTACCTTGTGATAATTATATATCTATTATCCAAATTGCCAACTGGCATCTTTAACACTTATATAGAGTAAAATTCCTGCATGCAATGTGCTGACAAACTCCTTACAGAAAATAGTGCCGATATTCTGCTGACAGCACATAAATGGCGCCTCCGAGAATTGTTATTTCAGTCTGCCTTATTATACAAATCACTTCTGCTCATAAAGGTATGGCTAGATAAAGAAAGATACAATATGGCCTTGTTAGTAAAGCAATCTGTAATAAAGTAATAGATATATTATGGTAGTTAATAGATTTAATGTGGCTTCTTAGAGCAGCTTCATTTAAAAAAAAAAGAGGCCTACCACAATAAAATGGCCCCTTAGTGCACATGAATAATACAAAAAAAAGTTTCAGATCTAAACCCTGAGAGCAGTGCCGGGAGACCCTAAAATTAACTTGACTCCCCTCTACTTATTTCTGTCAAGTGTAGTATTGTCATGAGGACACTGTGTGCATTTATAACATCAAATACATCCACCTCTTAACACAACTACCACTATTTTTGTTATTTTTCCAGGTTTATTGATATTGGTGACCTATGAATATAATCTGATCTGTGGAGGTCCTATTCCTGATACCCCTGCAGATCAGATCAGCTGATTGAAAGCGCTTCTTCACTATTTACTGTACATCTACATACTAGTGACATTGCAGGGAATTACCACTTTGTCCAATTCATTGTGAATGAGACTAAGCTATAAATTCCTGCGTAGCCGCCATGTAGATGTATCACTGAAAGGCCACTGATCCATGGGAGTGCACATGAAAGACCGTTTTAAAGTTAGGTATGACATTGCTGTTCTGTACTTACACAAGGTGTGATGTGACAATACACAGCAATTATTTATATCCAAAATCCTCTGCGGTACTGCTGGTATGCACCAGCTCCCAAACCAATGTTGTATGTACAAGATTTGGTTTATAATGCTATGCCGTTGGCTCAGGAGGAAGGTTGTAAATAGCATGTCAAGCAGCGAGGAAATGCAGGATCATCTAAATCAAGGGTAGGGAACCTTTGGCTCTCCAGCTGCTGTGAAACTACAACTCCCAGCATGCTCCATTCACTTCTATGGGAGTTCCAAAAACAGCAGAGTAAGTATGCATGCTGGGAGATGTAGTTTTGCAACAGCTGGAGTGCTGAAGGTTCCCTACCCCGATCTAAATGTTTCATAAATTTATTTGCTGCTGTAATGCAGAGTCCCAAGAAGAAACGAGTATAGGTTTGTTATGTTTATGGTCCAACTATCAACACTATTAAATAATAAAAATATGAGTTGGCGAAAACCCCTTTCACATTGAAAGTTGTTACATAA
This sequence comes from Leptodactylus fuscus, assembly GCF_031893055.1. Taxonomy (NCBI): domain Eukaryota; kingdom Metazoa; phylum Chordata; class Amphibia; order Anura; family Leptodactylidae; genus Leptodactylus; species Leptodactylus fuscus. The sequence goes on from NC_134267.1 coordinate 103,803,899, forward strand.
AAAATAAACATGTCAAATAAACATACAAGTCAAAGTATGACTAAACTATAATCCCAATTGAAGTGCTTCAATGAAGAAATCCATCACCAATTCCAGTAGCAAATCTTCACTATAAGAGATCTATAGCAAATGATAACATGTGTCAAATGATCCGTTTAAAGAGGACCTTCCACCATTTTGCCCACAGGCAGTTCTATATACTGCCGGAAAGCTGACAGTGCGCTGAGTTCAGCGCACTGTCGGCTTTCCCGATCTGTGCCCGGAGTGAAGAGCTTACGGTCCGGTACCGTAGCTCTTCTATGGTCAGAAGGGCGTTTCTGACAGTTAGCCATAGACGTCCTTCTTCACAGCACAGCCAATCGCGCTGTGCTGTGAGAGCCGGGAGGAACGCCCCCTCCCTCTGCTCACAGTACTCGTCCATAGACGAGCATTATCAGGGAGGGAGGGGGGGAGTTCCTCCCGGCTCTCACAGCACAGCGCGATTGGCTGTGCTGTGAAGAAGGATGTCTCTGGCTAACTGTCAGAAACTCCCTTCTGACCATAGAAGAGCTACGGTACCGGGACCGTAAGCTCTTCACACCGGGCCCACATCGGGAAAGCCGACAGTGCGCTGAACTCAGCGCACTGTCAGCTTTCCGGCAGTATATAGAACTGCCTGTGTGCAAAGTGGTGAAAGGTCCTCTTTAAAGATAAAATAATAATAGACAGATCTAGCAGACTAGAAAGGGGTTTTCCCTTGAATATAATCATATTAACATTTGTAGATAATTAAAAATTCAATATTTATACAGATAGAAAGCTTTTCTCCATTTATCTTAGTGGTGGTGAATGCAGGAACTTTCTATTTGGGTTCACATGGGGACCTGAACAACGGAGAGCCCATCTGCAATAGAAAAAAAATAAAAAAAATTGGTTACCCATGGACCCCATAGACTATAATGGGGTCCGACGAGGGTCCGTCGGGATTCTGCTGGTTGTATACTGAAACTGCGGAGAGAAGAGACCTCCATGGAGGACTATTATCTCTGACAATTTCAGGCAGAATCTGCAGCAAAGTCTCCAACACAGATATGAATCATACCATGTAGGAACATTACTGGCATGAGAAGAAAACCCGGGCACAATAAGGAAATCATGGCTGGGTTTCAGACAAGTGCCAAGCCATACAATGTTCCTACACTCATGGTTGTATCCACTGGTAAGCGATCAAGACAAAAAAACTGTCATCACTAACATAAAAAAACTCTTTAAAATTCTACAAAATTTTTAATTGCTTATATCTGCAAATATTTTTCATAGTCTACAAATTTTATATATGGTTATGTTCATGGGAAAATCTGTTTAAGGCCTGGGCCCAAAATAGTGTAAGCTCTGCTCTGTTTTTTTACAGTCCTTGCTCTAGGAAATTCCATACACACATTGAAGAGAAATACCTGCAACAAAAATGTTGCAATTTCCAAAACCATTGCTTTTGGAAATCGTAGAATGTTAATTATACCTACAGAAATGTTGGTAGATTTCCTATAGGTATAATTGAAGCATAAAGTACACAGAGGAAAACTCTGAAGACTTTCTGCGAAAAGCAATGTAGTTTTTCCCCACAGTGCTTTTTCGATGCGGCCTGTTAAGTGTAGCCTATGGCCGCATGTTGTGGAAACAGCGTTTTTTGCTGCAGATTTTGCATCTTTTTTTGAGCCAAAGTCATGAGTGGAATTAACAGAAGGAAAACATCTAGGAGTTTCCTTTATATTTTCCATTCCTGACTTTAGCTCAAAAAACCGAGCAAAATCTGCAACTAAAAACCAGCCTTAGGGTGCATTCACACTGAGTAAACGCTAGCTTATTCTGAACGTAAAACACGTTCAGAATAAGCGGCGTCTAAAGCAGCTCCATTCATTTCTATGGGAGCGGGGATACGAGCGCTCCCCATAGAAATGAATGGGCTGCTTCTTTCACTCCGTGCAGTCCCATTGAAGTGAATGGGGAGTGCCGGCGTGTACGCTCCGGCATGAGCAGAGCTAGCCGTATACGCCGGCACTCCCCATTCACTTCAATGGGACTGCACGGAGTGAAAGAAGCAGCCCATTCATTTCTATGGGGAGCGCTCGTATCCCCGCTCCCATAGAAATGAATGGAGCTGCTTTAGACGCCGCTTATTCTGAACGTGTTTTACGTTCAGAATAAGCTAGCGTTTACTCAGTGTGAATTCACCCTTAGGGTGCACTCACACTGAGTATACACTGACTGATTCTGAACGTTAAAAGACGTTCAGAATCAGCGCGTACAAAGCAGATCCCATTCATTTCAATGGGAGCCGGCATACGTCCGCTCCCCATAGAAATGAATGGGCTGCTTTTTTCCCTATTGGTTTCAATGTGATATGCGCGTATCACATTGAAACCAATAGGGAAAAAAGCAGCCCATTCATTTCTATGGGGAGTGCACATATGTCGGCTCCCATTGAAATGAATGGGATCTGCTTTGTACGCGCTGATTCTGAACGTGTTTTAACGTTCAGAATCAGTCAGCGTATACTCAGTGTGAATGCACCCTTAGGGCTGGTTCACAAGGGGCAAGAGGAGGCGGATTTTGGCGCTGAATCCACGCCATAATCCGCCCCCTCACAATAGAGGTCTATGTAGACCGTTAGCTTACTTTTTTCCATTAGCAGCATGTTGCCGCTCATGAAAAAAAGAAGCGAGCTGTCCTTTCTTCAGGCGGATTCCGCGGCTGATTCAGCCCCGCCTTTGCCTTGCGGTAGCACCCTCCTGACTAGGCCCATTCATTTGGGCCTAGTCCAGAGCGGGAAGCCGAGACTGTCGGAAGCCGCACATTTTGGCCCTATCCTGACGTGGCTTCCCGCGTCAGAATCAGTTCCAAAATACGCCATACCGCGCCCCGTGTGAACAGACTGCAACGAAAAAGCAATTTGGCAATATACTAGTAAATCAGATGTTATAAAAAACTCATTCATTATCCATTTTTGCAAAACATAAGTGGAATTTTCATTGTATTGGTTATCATTTTTACATTAGCTTATAATGACACTCCATTAGCTGATAAATCTGGCTTCCAAATAAAGGAAAAGATCCCTGATGCGATCAGCTAAGTACATTACACCAATGGAGGGACTAGTACGCTTTATGATAATTTGCCATCGGTTAGCAATGAATCCAGAGAACCCTTCTTTAGAGTTTGAGGCAAGTCTTGTTAATAATTTTGCAAGCATCTACTGAGAAAACAAAACTGACAAAAAGAAATACATCCGACTAAACAGTTTTCCTGAATGTTGGACATAATTTTAACTGATGGCTTTTTTTTAGAAAGATGTTGTTAATGCAAAAGACTGTCAATAAATTCTCTAAATATTGTAGATTCCTTAAAAGACCATGTTACATTTTTTACATTTAACTCCAAGCATCACTGCAGTCAGCTTCGGTAACCTAGCCATATTCTCAAATACAGAAAAGCTAAAATACTGTAATGTTGTTGCTACCACCACATACTAAACACATACAGGGCTGAAAGCAGAAAGTTAGTCCCCTGTATAGCAGCTAGGAACAGTCTCTGCAGTTCAGCTCCCACTGACTTCAATGAATACTGAGCTGAAGTGATGGTAAGCCATAAATACATTAAAGTAATTTTCAAAATAATTACTGCTACATCTAGCTCAAAAATAAACCTCTTTATGGTTGCACGGGACAAGCCCAGGACTGAAATGGGGCTAAACAACATTCAACATCCACGAAAAATGTGTCCAGCAAATCAATATTCATAAAACATAACTTTTACTTCATTTCTTGAATAAAAGGAAACATCTTACATATGATTCCAGGAATAAAAAAGAAGATACCAAAGCTTACGCGTTTCAGGACATAGCTATGAGTAAGGGACTGAATATCATGTCCTGAAACACGTAAGCAAATTTATCTTGCAAAAAATAGATGACAAATGCAATATAATCTGTAATGGCTGTTGCAGTGGCCTTGTTATATTACATGCTAGACATTCAAATGAATGGCTAACCATGTAAAATATATAAAAAATTGAGAGTCTTCAGTAGTTGATACCTTTTTTAATGGCTAACTAAAACGACGACAGCTTGCAATCTGTCATCGTTTTAGTTAGCCATTAAAAAAGGTATAAACTACTGAAGACTCAATTTTTTTAATATTTCACATCCACTGGCTAACACGGTACAAAGATATTTTTCCTCATGTAATATAGGGAAGGGATCAGTCTGTAAGCCACTATCTTTGTTTCTAAGTATACTCTACTCTGGCTATAAAAGTGCCGTCCCAAACAAGGGATTCTGCAATGATGTAAATACCAGCAAATAGATCATGTGGATGTGAAATATGTAAGGCTTGAAATTATCTAATTTTGTTTTCTAACTTACAACAAATATGACTGGATGCTATGGAGAGCAATAGCTTTTGGCCACCAATATATATGACAGAAGCAAACATAGTGCATACACTGTCTACTGCATTCCAACAGAGTCTGGGTAAAGACAAATCCCAGGATGCTCAGACACATATCAAGTATTCTCAGATATTGTAACTCATTTCCAATTTTACTACAGAAACATCTACAAATACAGTATAAACAGTATCCTCATGACTAACACTGTATGTTTAACACGATCATGCTTCTGGTAGTCACTGCCAACATTAATTACAGATTTTTTTTTAACGGTTACAATGTGGAAAACTTGAAACGCAGGTTGAAGTCTCATCTGAACCCAATCCGTGCAATACATACAAGCTGGGTTTATTATTATTTTTAACTTTTGCCATGTGCATCTGGTATTATTCAAAGCATCTTGGCATTCTCTGCCTGGCATTTTCAAAAATGAGAAATAACATCAGAAATATGCAGACAACGCAAAATACAGGCTTTCCTACCTGACATAAAAATGTTCTAAAGTTGATTTTCTTGATTTATATTTTTATTTTGAGGATTATTTTGTATATAACATCAGTTTCTAAATAAAGATAATTTATCAGATGATCCAAAAAGGATCAGTAAAATGACACCAAAAATATACTAGGAGCAACAGTAATTCAAATATTTGGTCAAACTGTGGAGCAGATTAACACCAGGATTGACAACCACTGTACGATGAAACCATTGTAACTCTGAAAACTAGTAATTGGTTCCAAAGACCACAACATGTAACAAAAAATATGTTAAAAAAAAAAATATAGATGAAAGACACACTCTAACCTGGGCCTCTAAACTAGCAATTACATATAGTCTGCTGGACCCCACTCACTAGAAGGTTCAAACTGAGTTTTTTGGTCAGGAATTTGGTCACAAAACTGAGTCAAATTCCTCCTCTAAAAAACACCTCACCATACAGTCCTATGGTGAGGCGTTTTTATGGAGCCTTCACACGGCGTTTATGCTCCAATCATTCAGACACGTAAGCGTAATCAATGGGAGGCTTTTAAACCCATTGATGTCAATGTGTAGCGCACATAAGACCAGCACACATTGAAGTCTATGGAATTGTGTTTTACAGCGGTCACTTTGACACGTGTTTACATGTCTGAATGAGCGGAGCGTAAACTCCGTGTGAAGGCTCCCTTAGGAGGAGGAATTTGAGTCAGTTTCCTGACCACATTCCTGACCAACAAACCCTGTGTGAACTTACCCTAATGGGGTCCATGGGATGTCCATTGTTTCAAAAGTGAAAGTGGCAAACAAGAAAGCCATGTGTGCAGGATTTTTTTGTCTGCTCAGTTCATGCAGGCATTGCAAAGGAGTCCAGCACAAATGTGAAAGTAGCAGTAGGGGGCTGAAAAATACATAATCAAATAACTAAAACAGAAAACAGTAAATTTTTACACATAAAAGTTAAATAGAAGTAGTGAAATCTTTGCAAGATGGTTACAATGGGAGCCGTTCAGTTCTTTTCCGGAACAAATTGTTCCCAGAAAAAAAGAAGTGACATGCTCATTCTTCAGGCGGCTTCGCCTCACGAATCCACCTGAAGACACTCCCTCCTCCCGACTAGGCCAATTCATTTGAGTCTAATCCGGATCTAAGTGCCGCAAATGGATGCTGGTGCACTGCACCGGCATCCAGTCGCGGCTACCCGTATTTTGGACCGGAACCTGAGGCGGCCTCTGCGTCAAATTCCGGTCCAAAATACCCGGTCTGAACCCGGCCTTAAAACGCACGACTTTCTTTTTACAAGTGTTTATGTTTGTGTGCAAATGCTGACAAAAGTAGTGTGTATAGCAAAGAGTGTATAACAAAAAGGCTAAACTTTGGCTACTGCTCTATTGTCGGATTTACTAACATATGATCTCTTATTGGGAGGGAATGCAAAAAAATAAAACAAAAACACACCAAACATCATTACTGTAAGGATAAACTGAACATTAACATATCATCATAAATAACGGAAAGAAAACATTTTAGTGTATATTCAAATGTACTGCACATGCTGTGGATTTACCATTCACATCTGCAAATCTGAATCAAAACAGAATGGACCTGCAGAACAGATTCTACAGGGAGTCTGTCAGATGAATTATGTCTGATAATATGTGACTTAAACATATGTGTAAGTATATATAAGTGGCCATTGTTAGGCTTGGCAATGCAGAGAAATTTTACTTTATTCCAGTATGATCTCTCAAGTGCCCAAAGGGTATTCCCAAGCTAAACCAATGTTCTGCCACTCTTTGCCTCACACTTGGTGCTTACTGAAAGCTTTGTGCCACATCATTCCAACATCAGCAACACCATAAGGCTAAGGCCCCACATTGCAGAAATGCAGCTTCTTTTGTTGCAGATTTTGTTGCGTTTTTTTTTTTTTTTGAGCCAAAGTCAGAAGTGAGTTGAGCAGAAGGAAGAGGTATAACAGATCCCTATGTATTTCTCATTCCTTTTGTAGACACTCCTAGGTTTGGCTCAAAAAAATGCAACAAAATAAGCTGCTTTTCCGCAACGTGGGGCCTCAGCCTAAAAGAGGCATTGTTAAGAGATGAGTGAGGTAAGCCAAAGCCTTTGCCTAGTTTTTGAAAAAAAAAAAAAAAAAAAAAGGGTTACTTTTCTGTCCACTGCTAAACCAACTAACAGCTAAAAGATATGGTAGCACATGTACTTAAAAGGGTTTCCCATGAATGGAACCATTTTTTGTAAACATTTGTGAAAATATTAAAGATTTTTTTCTATCCATCTTAATGGTCTTTTATTTTAATCGCTTATCACTAGACATAACCATAAATGCAGGAACTTTCTATGATCTACCATTTGTCAGAAAACCAGCCATAATTTCCTTATTATAGCCAAGTTATCAGGCAGGGGCACTACATGTATGAGAAGATAAAGAGAAAATCTTTAGAACTGCAAAAATGTAGTTATATTTGCAAAAATGTTGAAGCTCTACTGGTCTACCAATTTAATATGGTTCCATCCATGGGAAAAGTTTTCTACCTGCTCTATTACAAGGGTCAGGGGATAATCATACTCATTAGGGAGAGTGTGCACCTACACAGGTGTTCGGAGACTTACAAGCCATTTCTGCTCCGCTAGGGATTATGGGTAAAAAAATATGCAAATGTGTTCTCCAGGGCAGCAAACAGAGGCACTGTTCTCCTAATTACATCCCAGAGAATAGATTTGCATATTTTTTACCCATAATCCCTAGCGGAGCAGAAATGGCTTGTAAGTCTCCGTACGCCTGTGTAGGTGCACACTCTCCCTAAGTATGATTATCCCCTGATCCTGGTCTATAATCTCTCACTCTGCCAAACTAGTATCCCTACGCTATGCTGAGATCATCCAACTGATCGAAACAGCGCTGTCCATAGCTGGGAATCTGTTCCTTTTGGAATAAAAATACTAGTTTGGCAATAATTCCCGCATTATGTTATTAGGCTCACTAAACGAGTCATGCATGATATTAAGGGGGCTGCCCCTAGAGGGCAGCAAACAGAGGCACTGTTCTCCTAATTACATCCTGGAGAACAGATTTGCATATTTTTTGCTCTATTACAAGTACATTTTATTAGACAGAATCCCATGAAGTTCACCCATTTCTATGTATTCTAGTGAAATCTGCAGTCAATCCATACCAAAATCTACAACAAAGGCCACAGCCTTTTGCCACATGTACTATTAGGGCTAGTTCACAAGGGGTTTCCGCGTGTGCACATTCCGTCGTGGCTGCCGTAACAGGGTGCACAGCTTTCTGCTCCGGATGAGGCCCAAATGAATGGACCTAGTTGGGAGCGAGGTGTCGCGCCTGAATCAGCAGCGGAATTTGCCTGAAGAAAGGGCAGCTCGCTTCTTTTTTCCGCGAGCAGGAACAAACCGCTAGCGGAACAAAGAATGCTAATGGTCTACATAGACCTCTATTGTGAGAGGGCGGATTTTGAGGTGGATTCGGCGCCTAAATCCGCCCCCTCTTGCCCCGTATGAACTAGCCTTTAGACAATAATGCAGAATGGTTAATGATATTTGACAAAAATTATGTTGGTTGTCCTGCAGTAACTTTATTTATTCCACTATAAAGGATCACTTTATAATAGAAACAGGCACATCAGTGGCATAGAGATATCTGTAACTAAACATACTCCTTGTTATTAGGGTATCTATAATACGCTCAGAGTTGTTACTATATGTATCCATTAACCGTTACACCGTTATATGTATCAATTACACACCATCATCCTAGGAGGGGACAGAAAAGTTTGGCACATACAGTCTACAAATTCCCTGACAGAATCTCAGCTAGTTGATGGCAGAAAATCAATACTACTATTTCTTTATATCACTATGGCAGGCAACACACACACCATAAGAGCATTTTTGCTCTTCAAACTCTTTCTGGATAGAAATGATGTGTAAATCAATGAACACATACTGTAGATACTTCAATAGGATCTGCAAATTATAGCAGATTTCTTACTGGCAACAAACATAATATCCTAGTGCTATGGCTTAAAGCAATATGTTTCACAGCGGTTTACTTGTAGAATATTCAAGATATATGTAACACTGCTTTATTTTCATTAAGCCTTTATATTTTATTTATATTGTTCCACAATTATGGTGCATTAAATAACTGATGTTACAGTTTAGTAGAGTACCCTGGTAAAATGAATCTGTACCCTATGACAACTTTGTTACTAAAGAAAGAAATAAAAAAAACAAAACGACTTGCATATTTCTACTGGTCATAAAAATTTGACAAAATAAAAGTGCTGCACTTTAACAATTTCTGCATGCAATGTTTTATTTCTTGTACAGTACTAAGGTACATGCCCACATGGTTATCGAAAGGGATGTGAATGTCGAAGTTAAAACTTAACTAATTTATTGACATGTGACAAATCTATGACTTTATGTATCCTAGTTGACAAATGCGTTACCCCATACACAACATGATCTCTTACAGTTGTTACAATGAATACATCAGACTTTGTGTAGTTGAGATTGAATTTATTATTTCATGATTATTTTTTTAAGCTGAATTTCATAAATGTGTGCTATTCCTCAACAAGCAACATTTGTACTCTGTGGCCAAAAGTCTAAAGTTGATGAAAACTGACAATATCAACCAAGGATTTTTGAATAATCCTTTAATACTCACTATACCCTGACTTTTCAGAGTAAGGCTAAGTTGCCTATATTTGAGTACTCAACCATTTAATTTTTTTATCAAACAGATTCATTAGTTGCATAGGATGTATTAATTCCATAAGATCCCATAGTCGCATGGCTCCAATGAAAATCCATGCATCTGCTACGGTGGCCATGGAGCATGGCGTTCAGCCACAGCAAATGGCCCCACCCATCCAATTCTGCAGACCCCCATCAGGAGTCTCGATGGTCATGCAATCACTTTATAGGTGCTAAACAAAGGAGGGAGGAAAACAAATCTACAGAGAATGGCAGAAGTCGCAGCATGTGCCAAGTACATTTTTTTATTTTCCTTTTTCATATGGACTCTACACAGTACAACGTCACTAGTCTTGCATGGACACTTTTTCTGCCCTGTAACTATAAGCAGATATATATATATATATATATCTTTATATTATATACTATATATATATATATATATCTTTATATTATATAATATATATATATATATCTTTATATTATATACTATATATATATATCTTTATATTATATACTATATATATATATATCTTTATATTATATACGAGAGAGAGAGAGAGAGAGAGAGAGAGAGAGAGAGAGAGAGAGAGAGAGAGAGAGAGAGAGAGAGAGAGAGAGAGAGAGAGAGAGAGAGAGAGAGAGAGAGAGAGAGAGAGAGAGAGAGAGAGAGAGAGAGAGATTTTCAGCACTCCAAGATGTGATTCTCTTTTATTCCAGTGCATCATCTTGGTTCATATGTGGATCTTTTTCAAGCTTGAAAAAGGTTCACATATGGACCAAAATATTGCACTGAAATAAAAGAGATTCCCTGGGAACACTCCAGGATAGCCATCTCCGATTGCTCCATTCTCCAGCGACAGAAGACCGTCTGACTCTACTGTGACTCTGTTATCTGGACTGGTGGATCCTATGAAGAGGGGTAAGCAGGGCCAAATTCTAGCTTTTGCTATGTGGCCTCATGATTTCTTTATACACCCATATGCCCTTTGTTGGCCTGTTTTAACACATAATTATTAAAGTGTATTAGTTTTAGTGTTCTAGTGTCAGGACATTCTAATTCAAAATTGAACATAAATAATAATAATAATAATTTATCTTCCTATAACTCGTTTAGATTTTCTTTGCATCAGTTAGAGCTCCTGTCATTGTTAAAGGGTCTGTAAAGGTATAGAATATTTTCTGTCAGGATCCAACTTTTTAAACAGAAAAGACAAAAAGAGATGAGTGTCATACAATGCAAGTCTATGGAAACAAGATACTAAAGAAATACCTCCTGGTACACTGTGCTGTTTGACATTCTTATTTCTTTACATAGGGTGAGAGTCCCAGAGGTTGGACCCCCACTAATCAAAAAGTGAATGCATATCCTAGCAGCTTGCCATTGTTTTATCACATGGAAATAATCCTTCAAAGGGGTTATACAGGGAAAAGGAAATTTTATCAGTGCACTGCTTATGTAAAAGCAAGTCCCCTGGAGCCCCTAAGATTACCTTTAAAAGAGGACAGTGGAGAAAGCTAGAAGTCTTGTTGCTTCTCATGCCGCTGCTTCAACTTCCATTGACATGACCAACTCTGCTCTACTGTATGGAACTGCAGCAGGAACACAATGGAGTCTGTAACGTGACAGAGAATCAGAGCGGCAGGAGACAACACAGTGCAGACTTCCAGCATCCTGCCGAGCTCAGCAAGGTTAATCATCAGGGCTGTGGAGGGCCAGCAGGTATGGTGTTGGGCAAAGGGGTTAAGGAGGAGTGGAAAAAATAAACTAAGTGAATGAATAAAAAAAAAAAAAAAAAAAAAAAAAAAAATCAAATCAATATTTGGTGTTACTACCCTTTGGAGAAGTCCTGGAAGCGGTGATATGGCCCCCTTAGAGAAGATCTGTGTTTAGTTCTCAAAGATGTTTGGAACAACCCCCCTGTCTTCAAAAAAAAACTGTGTTCAAGTGTAGCTAGAAGTATTGACGTGGCTCTTAAGCCAAAGGGTGGTCACACCAAATATTGATATGGTTTAGATTTCAGTTTTGTTCATTTACTTAAAGGGAACCTGTCAAGTCGTTTTCCACCCTGTTTCCAGCTTGTGTAGCACCAAGTAGTGACCTTTCCTATGGTGCCCCTCATTAAGCTTTTAAAATCTTAAACCGGCATATGCAAATTAACCTTAACTATGCCACAGGAAGGAGGGAGCAGCTTCATCTAGTCATGCAGTCATCACCTAAATCATGTCATTCACAATGCACAGGGTGTGATTTGCAATAAGGACTACATGACTAGAGATGACGCTGCTCTGCGCCCCTGTGACTATTAAAGGTAGATTTGAATATGCCAACCTGTAAAGGTTTTAAAACTTCAAACTGATTTTTCATGCTTTTAAGAGAAAGCTTTGTTAAGGGCACCGTGAATGGAGCACGAGTGGGCTGGCATGGCTGGCACTCCTTTCACTTCTAAGAAGCTGCAAGCGCTGCCAGAAATGATAGCCCTGGCAGCCCCATAGAAGTGAAAGGAGTGGCGGTTCACAAGGTGGCCTTAGGGGGGCGTTTAGTCTCCTGTCCTCCTGATCTCTGGGCCCCAGCGAAAGGACTCTTATTCTATGTACTGTAGATAGGGAAGAAGCATCCAGAACAAGTGAAACCCTTTAATGGTTGGCATCTTTCAAGTAGACAGGTAGAAGTTTATTCCACTAACATATCAGAAGACAAGTAGGAAAACCATCTCTATTGGAAAGTATGCCCTTGCTCCCTCTCTCAAGTTACGTATTTGTTTTGACAAAATAAAAAAAACAAAAATCAAAGTGACATTTTATCATGTTTTATTATAAAATGTTTAATATATGCAAATACTCAAACCATCATCTAAACTGCAGAATATAAAAGTTTTTTGTCAGGTCACATAGGAGCATAGGAGAAAGAACAGCAGTTCTTCCTCCAAATCATTTACAAGCTTTGTATATCATGTTTCATTTTATTTTCATTACAAAGTATGAAATCTGAGTTAATTCCAGATGAAATGTGTTACATGCATATTTTATGACTGCACACCCTGACCCTTCAACATGTTTTAAATTGCGGTGAACTGTTTTTAAGTGTATTTGGATGCTAGAGATGTCAAATGTCTTTCCTTTGCACCGTTTATCCCTCCCAATGGACAACTCGGTGCTGAAGAAGTTGCAGAATATTCAGTGTCAGAATCCACATGTACAGTAACATTTCACAGCAATGTCCACAGTGTAAAATTTCTGCTACATCTGAATGTGGCCTTACAGGCAAAAAAATAAATAAACAAATAAATAAATAAATAATAATAATCAACGTAAACATAATGTAAAGTCACATTTCAAACTACATACACCAAAATGGCTATGAACAAAACACTAATGGAAAGTCCTAACAATTGGTGTTGTACATTTTCCATTGCCCAACAGATTGCATTAATGTGTATCTTTGTTATAGCAATGTGCTGTCTAGAGATGTGCTTTGTCAGCTACACTTACCACCGTTATCCAATATTTATGTAGGCAGATACAACACTGCCTTCTACCATATGAGATGAAATAACCATAGAATAGTTTTGACTGTTTGGAACAAAAATGATATTTCTTTCACTATACATAGTTTAGATCCCAGCCTAGGAGCAGTTTTCCAGTCCAAATGAAGAAAGATGAAGAAGGCGTCGTATAGCTGCAGAAGATTTTCTATGTACCGTATGAACTATTAACCTGAAATTTCACTGATTTTCAATGGCAGCATAGTAAAGTTTAATACATGGTATGACAATACATTACATCTAGTGCATACAAGACTTATTTATAAAGGAAAAGCAATTAAAAGGCAATTTAATAACATTGATTAATAAGAAATAGAAACACGCCTGCCAACCAAAGTTGCTGAAATGTTCTACTTTTTCCTGGCAACAATAATAAAGCATTTTTTCAGCGACTTCCAGCCAATGTTGTAAAGCAGCAAGGCTGATCTAGTTAAAATACAGCCGCATTACTAAACTTCTTTTGTCTGGCATTATTTGATAAGCGTTTTAATGGACAATAACAAAAGCACCGAAACAAAGGAAAAAGAAACAAAAAAACTGTTTTATATGAAATATAGAGAATGGAAAAACAGAATTTGAGTTCAGTTATGTGTTTGATGTGTTTCCATCTGGGAAATGTGAAATATGCTTGGTGAATGATGTACTGCAAGGCCTAGTCTGACCTGGAGATCCACAGTACAAGACAACTAGGTAACATTTGAAGTAATAGTATAGTTACTAGTCTTGGTCGCACATGCTTTCCATATCATAAATATAACACAAGGGCAGACAAAAAAAATAAAAGTTAAAAGGATTCTACATTATTAGGAAAACATAGGTGTTTTCTTCCAAAAAGAGCTCCACATCTCTCCACAAGTTGCAACTGGTATTGAAACTTAAACAGGTTCTCCCACCTGTATTTCTCTCCCCCACCCCCCACCTGCTGAACGGGACACAGAACACTTCTGCAGGTCAGATATTATGCAGATTATTGTACAGAAGGGAATCTGTGTTATCTGTGTGTTTACATAAAGAGATAAACTCTGCTTTATCAGCAAACTGCGATTAGCTGAAAGGATTGTCCTGCTGGCACTTGTCCTATCTCTCAGGTCGTGGTTATAGCAATACTGTGTAAACAATGGGAGGAATAAGATCACCTACCAGGCAAAGAAAGCAGAATTTCTAAAGCAATATATTTAGGAAAAGGCTTCCATTTACTTAAGTTACCAGTATAGATGGGATCCTTGAGAGGGCACAACTCCTTTAACTCCTGAAATGCCAGCACTCAGAACCTGCCAGTGTACGGTGAACTTCTGTTTCATGATCCGTTGTTTGGAAGCATGTTATCCTTTCATTTGTGTCTTTGTCTATATCTCTCCTACCTGTTCTGAAGTCCTCACCTTGATTTCTATTTTAGGACTCTCTACTGCTCCAGGTAGCAATCTCTCTCTTAAATACAGTCAGGGAAGAGGATGCATGGGGGGGAGGGGGAATGCATAATGTACGAGCCCATATCCCAGTCAGAGGACAGTAACTTCCTGTGCAAAGTATAATATGGCAGCTAAATTTGGCTTCATTAATTTCAATAAGGTTCGTTTGGATATCTTTAACAACAAGACTAAGACCGTGTGAGGGGCATCCTTTGTCTGCCCACAAACCAGAGTTATTGAAGACTACCACTACTACTACTACATAATGTTTCATCTCAAATTCAAATGTATCAAATAGGAATCATTTTGCAAAAAAAGTTAGGAACAAGGACCACATTAAAATGTAAGTTTAATCCTTTAACAACCAAGTACGTAATAGTACGTCGTTGGTCACATGGGGATGTATTGAGGGGGTTCAGGAGCATAAACTGTGGGAGTTGGCTGTATAATATGCAACTGCGGCATTTAAAGGGCACAGGCACCACCATCTTTTACCGATCGCCGCCCTCTGGAATGTCACCAGTTGCCACGACAGCCGGAAGCCTACTGAAGGTTTCCAGGCTTGTCATTGCCATAGGCAGCATGTAATAGAAGTGAAAGGATTTTACTACTCACTGCTATACATTAGTAAATAAATAAAAGTAAATTAAACACTTTAGGTATTCCTGTGCTCAAAAATGCCTGAGCTATTAAAATATTTATCCGATGCAGTAAATGGTGAAAAAAAAAAATAAAAAAAAAAAAAATAGCCAATTGTAATCCTGGGTGAATAGATTATTCTTGGACCAACAAAACAGAATAGTAGCCACAGTGGAGGATAAACTTCTGAGTGTTAAAATTGCTAGCTCTCTTTGGCTCCAATCCTGAATATTAGCAACACATTTGGGGAAAGAGGTATATTCACACACTTCAGATTGCTTTATCTAATATTCTAATTTGAATGGGGCCTGCAAAATTCTTTGCACATGTTACGCAAACAAGTCCATTCCGCGATATAGAACATACACTAATGTATTAAATAAAATTATTGCAACAGCCAAACATTACACTTACAGTTTTTCATGTACGGACCGTCCTAGTACGTGATGTGGGTGCTGCCGTCAAGGGTCAATTTACTCCACTCACTCTTGTACTCACCTTTCACTCAGACTGCCAATTGAGTGCAAACTGCTCCCCAACACAGTCCACATGCCCCAAATACACGGCGCCAAGACTACTGACCTGCCAGGCTCAGCAGAAACCTCACTCACATATGAGCTTGTCTCTAACAAGCCAGAAGCAAGCACAATTCAAAAAAGTAATGGGTTCATACAGCAAACACAAAGTACCGTTAAATTTAATGATTTAATACCAAAATGGTTCAGTGCTATATATCAAAAGACAAATAGAGATAAGATAAGCAAACCAATTTTTTTTTTAAATAAAAAAGGAGAAAAACTGATAAGCTACAGTTCCTTTTGGATCCATGGACAGTGGAGGATTTTTCTAATGGACTGGACACATCCGGCTTATTTGCTGGCTTCAAGATGTGACCAAATTTTCAAAGCATTCCCAGTCCTGGCTTGTGCTTAGCCATGCCTTCTGCCAGAGTACCCCTATCTTGAAAAGCTGGAAAATGGTTGGTTTCACTGTGCCTTGGAAAGAGGGATACTCTACAGATGGCCTAGGCTGCAGTCCAGTCACCCTCACTTATGCCTGCCTACCCAAGAAGTTGTAAAGCAATAAACCTGTCTTGACAATATATGCAATAGCTTGATGGCAGGAAGAAACAGTTTTAAACCCTGACCTTACTTGTATACACACATACCAATGTGATATATTGATAACACATGCATAAACACTATATTCACAATATAATTAGGTAATGATACATATATTAAGTGGGCTTCTTTCATCATACAGTATTTTTTACGACAATCCAGTCTAAATCTAGAAGCAATAAAATGGTGTCAGTCCTCCCCTTGCAAGTAAAAAAGCTTCTACACTTCTGGGAAGACTTTCTACAAGTTTTTGGAGTGTCTCTGAGAATTTTTGACTCTCTAAAACAGCATTTGTGAGATCAGACACTGAAGTTTACGAGAGTGCCTGGCTCACAAACTCCATTCCAGTTCATCTCACAGGCATTTGATGGACTTGGGGTCAGGGTCCGGTGTGATCCAGTTAAGTTCTCCTAAGCCAACCTCACCCAAGTATGTCTTTATGGACCTTTTTGCTGCACTTGAGAACAGGCATGATGGAACAGAAAACTTCACCAAACTGTTCCTACAAAGTTGGAAACATACAACTGTCCAAAATGTCTTGGTATTCTGCAGCATTGACATTCCTATAACAATTCCTTAAAAAAAACAAAACATCCCCATAGTATTATCCCTTACACCAATCTGTATCGTAGGCACAATGCAGTCAGGCAGGTATTGTTCTCCTGGCAATTACCAAACCCAGACACATCCATTAAACATGAAGCTCTTGGCACACAATTTTCATGCTCATGTTAATGCCAGTTATTAAGTCAGTAGTGTTGGTGACTTATGCTAGGTTCACACTAGTGTTCAAGCCTCTCCGTCCAAGATTCAGCTTTAAAATCGGCAGAGAGAAAAGTCCTACAAGGAAGGCGGAAACCTGGCAGATCCTGATTATACTCTATGGGGTCCACGGAAACCTCTTTAAAGCGGATAGAGTTTCCACCTTTCAGGTCCCTAAGTCCAAATGTGAGTGTGAACCTAGTGTTATATGAGCTATAGGCCTCAGCATTCAGTGACCCCTTTTTGTAGCTTTAAGTGGTCTGTCACTTTGCGGCCGTGTTGCTGTGGCTCCTAAACAATTTTATTTTTCAATAACACTACTTACAGTTGATTATGGAATGGGTGAAAATCTAGTTATATCATTTAATCATGGCCTCCGACCCAAACTATAATAAAAAATATATTTATTCCATTATTATTTCTATCTTAAGTATCCAAGTGCCTGACCTGTGTTGAATGCTTTCACTTTTTCAAAGTAAATTCTTTGGGCCCACAGGACACCTAGTGAAAGGCATTGAGGAGGACCACCATCTTAATGCCAAGGTTCAAGTACAAATTTTTTCATTGCTACTTCATAAGTTTTGGTCTTTACTGGTGCACAATTTATTTATACCAATTAATTAATTCTATTAAACGAAAATAATCTAATTTAGATTAGTAATTGATAATAGTTCACATTGGATATGACCATGTATGCAGTAACTTTCTATCGCTTGGAACTTTTCAAAAACAGTCATGATTTCCTAAAAGATGCAGCAGAGCAAGTCTGAAGATGGCTTCATTCACTTTCAGATGCAGTGTCTTGTCATTTGGCACTCACAGTACAGTTAGTGCTGATACTGAGTCTGAAACGAGTGCCAGGGAGAGAGGTCACTGAACTAGTGGTTGGTGGGATTGGGAAGCAATTAGGAATGGCAGATAGTGAAGCTCAGGGATGTGAAAAAAATAGCACTGAAGCACTAATATGCAAATAGGCAAATTTTTATAAGAATGGACGGCAGTCCTGAATAAGAAACACCTCTTTGGAAACTGTGCAAACACGGTGAATAGTTTATATTTGACTTTCCTGCTGTCAGATTCATTTTAAGGGTTTAATTTGATAAACAAACTTCCAGTATGAAGATGAACATGTGATATAAAGTCCTACCTTTAAAAGCAGTAGTTTTGTAGTTGTGTTCTATTGCAGAAATAACATCTTTCCAGAAATCATACTTCTTCTGCCCATCAGTCTGTATTTTAAAAACACAAATACTGTGCATTTAAAAACATCTTATATTAAGTAAAACCATTCTAATTTGTGGAAGGAAGCCAATAACAGAGGAAATAAGGATTGCAGATCCCACAAGCTTCTACACACAAACTGAAGTAGGAGCTGCAAATCTGTTCCTGCTCAGAATTACACATCCAGAGCCACGTATCAGGTGTATGTAATAGCTTCATAAACCGTGTAAGGCATATGAGATACAAATATGCAGTGTCGGTATTTTGCATCAGTATTTTTTAACCCCTTCTCAATGCAGGCATTTTTTGATTTTCACTTTTGATTCCCTTTTTTCCAAACCCCCCAACTTTATTTTTGCATTCACAGCCATATGAGGGTTTACTGTTTGCAGGACAAATTGTTCTTCATACTGGTACTATTTAAAGAGGACCTTTCATGCCCTCATGCATAAACTGTTTCATATACCGCTAAAAAGTCGACTGAGCTGAATGAGGCATTGTCTGCTTTCCCAGTATGTACCCCGAGACTGGAGAGATCAGTGCTGTTAGTTTAGACACTGACAACACCCCAACCTTGGCAGTATTCGTCCATAGACTTGTACTAGGGGGGACGTTCCTCATAACTCAGCATCATCGAAACTAATGGCACCAATTTCCAGCTCCGAGGAAAGCCGACAGTGCGCTGAATTCAGCGCACGATCGACTTTCTAGCAGTATAAAACTGTATTTGCTCAAGGGCATGAAAGGTCCTCTTTAATATTCTGTACAATGTACTGGTAAGCTGGAAAATAATTCCGAATGGGGTGTAATTGGAGAAAAACTGCTTTTGTAAAACATATCAAAATCTTTGCATATTCTAACAACTTTTTTAGATTTTCTTGTACGGGGATGAATAAGGTGTCTTCTTTGAGGGGCAAGGCATACTTTTTAGTTACATCATTTTAGGGAATGTCTGGTTTTTGATCACTTTTTTAAAATTAATTTTTATGGAAGGCAAAACTGCGAAAATATGGCAGTTTGACTCTTTTGATTGTTTTTCCCACTGTATTGCAGTCTATGGGAGATTTGCTACATTACTATTACGTCTGATCTATGACCAGCCTCAAGGCCTGAAAGCCTTCATAAGGCTCCAGGCTGCCATAGAAACAAGTCGGATACCTCGGGGCAGTTTACCATATATACTCGAGTATAAGCCGAATTTTTCAGCACAGTTTTTGTGCTGAAAAAGCCCCCCTCGGCTTATACTCGAGTCAGTAGAAAAAAAAAAGAAAAAAAAAAATGTATTTAATTTTTTTTTGGAGGGGGGGGGGGGGCTCGGCTATGACCAGCCACAATATCAATGTAAAGAATCTCCCATAAAATAGTGCCAAAAAAAAAAAATAAATAAATAAAAATAAACGTTCTAATTCACTCCTTTCCCTATAACACATATAAAAGTAGAAAATGATTGTGAAACACATACACATTAGGTATCCCTGTGTCTAAAAGTGCCCAGTCTACTGAATATAGGGTACCTGCAGTGCTCCTGTTCCGTCGGGAAGGGGTTAATAGGAGCACTGCAGATACCCTATATTCAGCCAGGCTGAATTCCAAGTGGGGCAAAAAAACAGTCCTCAAGCTCAGGGAAGGGGCAGACAGACAACCAAAACACCCCCTCCCCTTTCCTGGCACCCAGCAACTACTGCACCCAAAAACTCCGACCATTTAAATTTTTGAAATTTTCCAGTAGCTGCTGCATTCCCCCCCCCCCCAACAATACCTAATAACTAACAATATAACATGTTGATTGGCACTTATTTGCATCTGCCTTTAACACAGGCCAATGCTAGAATAGTCGTTTGCACCCCCTCTCCCGTATACCTACAATGTTTCCAGGAAGCCCATTTACAAAAGGAGATTTGTTGCCAACAAATGTTGTGTTATGTGTGATATAAAACACGCAATCACACATAAAATAATAACTACAAAAAAAATTATTGGTGCCATATGCCAAATCAAGGCGAGGACTCAAAGCACAGAAGTGCTCTACTTATCATTCCACTTTATTTTTGTCTGAATGTGCCCTAAATGTTCAAAGACAACGCTCATAGGTACACTCATATGAAATGTGTATGCAAGTATGTTCACTTTTGCCTTCAGTATATTAATACAAACAAGAAACAACAACAAAAAAAAACTATTTTCTTAAACGTTAAAGTACAGTTCTTTAAAATACACACACAATGTTGTTGGAGGCCTAACGCAATGGAAGAACTGCAATAAGCATGGAGTTATATGGTGAATAAGAAAGCACCAAAGCTTGATAGGGTGTCCATAGAGGTATATAAAACATGTGAGGAAGAACGGTTACCACAGATGATACGGCAGTTTTAGTGATACTTATGAGAAAGATAGACTGCTAACCTGTATGTTTGAGGTGGTTATAGTGGTGCTACCAAAGGAAGTTAAAGATCTGGAGTTAGTGGAGTCTTGTACCCCATTGTATTTATTGGTGTCAGCTAGATCACAGGTTAACTACAATAGGTATATGTCTAATCTGGATTCATGCGGTTCATATCTACAGAGATTAATTAGCATAGGCTCTGCCTGGACCTCTCAAAAAGACGCGCGTTAAAAAAAAGCTATTGAACTCAATGGCTAACTACATTTTACACATGTATTTTTACAAGTGTAAAATGGACAAAAAGCATGGAACGTAACTCCGTGTGAGGGTACCCTAAATCTGCAGGAAACTTATTTAAACTACATATTCAGCTATTTATGGTTAAAATGGATGTGCGGGTTAGACTTCTCTTCTTGGCTCTGGGTGGCACTAATTTTATTAAAATGTTAATAATGCTTTTAATTGTGTACATCTTGCATAATACACCAGTATGGTTACCTAAGTACTCGTTTAAGCATATGCATAACTATTTCTGACTTGGTTTGGAAACATGGGATCTCAACAATTAAATTAAAGTGGTTTTCTGGGACTTATGAATTAAAGATCAGCTATTTAAAGTGGTGCACCGTTCAGCAACCTCTTCAGTACTTAGCAAGCACAGCGTTGAACATTCGTACAGCAGCTTCATTTGGTATTGCAGCTCACCCCATTTACTTAAAAGGGATGCTATCAGGTCATGTGACTGGTGAATATGACGTCACATAGCCTGTGAAGTGGAAACTGCAATCAGGGACTCCCACCTTTAACCATTTGATCTACAGGTGGAAGTTTTGGATTTGAGAGTAATCCCGTCCACTATTATGGAATATGTGGCATGTACGTCTGAGACTAAGGGTTTAACATCCATGGACTATAGTATGCTGTTGATGAATTGCTTGAAAGGTTAATGAAACCAGTGTGACGGAGGAAGGGAGATGTTGAAGCATTCAAGGGTCAATGTTGGATGGAGTTTCTGGAACCCACAGGAGTGTTGTCAATCAATCAACGTAGCAGAGAAATGTTCCCGGCTGTTCCTAATCGATAAGGTATAATGGACGTCAATTTTGAAAAAGAAGGGACCTAATAAAAAATGTTCTAGCTCTGTTGATAAAGCTGTGGACCTTTTCCACATGTTCTGGGCAAGTCATATTGGGAATAGTTAGCTGACTTAGTTCTCCATTTGTTTGCTGTTAGACTTCCTTTTCAGCCCAAGGTTTATGTGTAAGGATGCATTCACATGGAGGAAAATGATGCTGAATTTGGTGTGCAATCCGCGTCAGATTCAGCACTGTAAAAAAAAAAAAGTTTCCCATTGACTTCAATGCTAGCAGAAAAAGGAACCCATTGAAGTCAATGGGAGGCTTTTTTTTTTGGCACAAATATTCCACACCAAATTCCTCACCCATTTTCCTCCGTGTGAATGGACCCTTAGGGCATGCACGTGCACTCCCTGTCGACAAATATATGAAACTTCTGTGAGAAGGTGAAAGTTAGCGTGCTGGAGTCCCGGTATATCTCCCCCAGATTTTTATTTGTCGTCCAGTGTGGGGCTTGAGTAGGCTTCAGCCCATAGACTGGGCCATAAAAGGCTGCAGAGCCTGCACTTCAGGG
Source organism: Leptodactylus fuscus (assembly GCF_031893055.1). Lineage (NCBI taxonomy): Eukaryota > Metazoa > Chordata > Amphibia > Anura > Leptodactylidae > Leptodactylus > Leptodactylus fuscus. The sequence continues at coordinate 103,826,271 of NC_134267.1, forward strand.
CAGATCCTGGAAGCGAGAGGAGGCGCCTGGGTCTATCCAGGAATACTAAGAGTCTAACTGTGCCATTTTGTTGTGGTTTTTTTTTTTTGTTTGCATGGCCGGTAGTACGCCACACGTATAGTTAGGCTTATCCTGTACTAGTTAGAGCTCGAATGAGCAGGAGTTTTGTTTTGCCTTTGCTGTATTTTATTTTGCTCATTTTTAATTTTTTTTAAATGTAGATTGTGAGCCCCATATAGGGATCACAATGTACCATTATTTTCCTATCAGTATGTCTTTGTAGAATGGGAGGAAATCCATGCAAACACAGGGAGAACATACAAACTCCTTGCACATGTTGTTCCTGACAGGATTCGAACCCAGGACTCCAGCGCTGCAAGGCTGCAGTGCTAACCACTGAGCCACTGTGTTGCCACATTATTTTGCTTATTTTTGTACCAGACGAAGGTTGACTTATTTTGCTATTTTTCAAATAAACCTCTGTATAGCAGACATTGTGTCCCTGTCTCTGACTTATTGGGTCCGTACTATTGCTGCCAGGAGCTACCTACCCCACACTTGCTATAGCCAAAGTGCTATATCAGGCATGCAGAACCATTCCTAAGTATTTGCTCCAGATGACACACCAGAATTGCGCAGGTAACCATGGCACTTAATTCCTTGATATAGCCGGAAAAGCAATTGTACATTAGAAGGGGAACACCTTCTCAATTTGCAATATGTGGGGTAAATGGCTTAATTGTCCAGGATCACCTTCAGTAATCTTGCTAAGAGACAACCTCTTGGGCATATTTTGATAGCTGAGTGTACCTTCCCTTACAATTGACCTGCAAGACAGGTCTGCTTTGTTCTTTGTTTTGGAATAACTGGATGTGCACAGTTATGAGGGTTAGGGAATGCACTTGGAATCTTATCATTTGCAAAAAAAATTCTCTTGACACACAAAATAATTTTATACACTACTGACCGTACCCTGTGCATTCGACTCATATCCATAAACACTCAATTTGTTTAAACGGGTTATTCAGTTAAAAAAAAATGGATAGCAAGATAGCAGGATACATCAATACAAAACACTTCCTAATATATATCCTGTTTAAATTCAGCACCATTCCTCAGAGTTATTTTCAGGTCAATGACCTCAGATTGGCGGGGTTTTTTTGCAAGCTCCCTATCTCTCCCTATAAGCAATTCAAGGCAACAAAACATCACAGCAGCAGATGATTGTTTCTTATGAAAATAAATATGCAATCGACTATGCATCAAATTAATTATGCAATAGTAATGGTATAACAGTTAAATATGATAATGATATTTTGAAGTCAGAGTCTATACCTTTCTTCTAACCGATTCCACTCAAAATTAGTCTCAACCCCACAGCCCTGCCTAAGACTAAGGGCTCGTTCACATCTGCGCACGGGAGTCCGTTCTGTAGGTTTCCGTTTCCGGCACAAAACACGGGCAGGAGACGGAAACCTGCCGCCATCTTTCAAGCCCATTCATTTGAATGGGTTTGAAAAGTTTCCGGCCGTGAGCGTTTTATGCTCTCCGCCGCAAAACCGTTTTTTTTAAACCGGACACAGAGTCGGACATGCAGTATTCTGTGTCCAGTTTTAAAAAAACAGTTTCGCCGCGGAGAGCATAAAATGCTCATCGGCGCTCACGGCCGGACTCAGCATGACAGGTTTCCGTCTTCTGCATGCAGAAGATAGAAACCTAAGAACGGATTGCCGAACGCTGGTGTGAACCCAGCGTAAGGCTACTACAGCACATTGACTATGTCAGGATTTCTAATTCTATCAATATCATTCCCTGACTGGTCATCACTAATCTATAATATGTAATTTAAAATGTTACTGTAAAATTGATTTTATACTCACCATTTCTAAAGAATCAACAATCTTAGCACACAGAAGAGCTCCAGGTAAGTCAAAATAGTTGTCATAGAAGTAATACTTAGCTGTAACAAGACAAAGCAGCAGATTAAAATTTTGCAAAATCATGTTAAGCAAACTTCTATAACAAAACTTTACAGCTACAAGGAAAACTAAAAGTTCCAATGTTTTAGCAGCTTCAAAAATGGAAAAAAAATATCATGTGCTCACCCTAATATATTGTAAAAACAAACAAACAAACAAACAAAAACAAAAAAACAAACAAACAAAACATGCATATATACATATGCATACACTTGGCACAATTTTTGGAGCTAGGAGGGAAAGATACCCATTCTCTGTTACAGTAAGGTGCCACCACAAGCTCTCCCTGTTCTACACAGTTCAGCAGGACACTGCATGTAAAGGAGCATTAATGCTTAAAAGTGCCATTTGAGTTTGCATTCAAACATGAAAGCACTTCAATAGGACAAAATTCCCCTAGAAAATGGAATGTCAAGGCGGCTGCCTGAGAACTCACTTTTGGAGGCCTTTTGGACCAGTAAAATGCCCAAATTAGCTGGGATAGTTTAAAGAGAATTCAGGATTGCCTGGGCAAATTTGGAACAGTGGGCAACTACAACATGTGTGAATGGCTACAAAATAAAAACAAAAAAAACAAGTAATGGATTGGCCTACTCCAAAAAGGGATCTCAAAGCAAGATTCAAAGTAAGAAGTTCACATATATAACTTATGTGTAAGGATAAAATCAGTTCTGCAAAAAAGTGGATTAAATATATTAACAGCAATATGAAAAAATGATACTAAGTTATAGGAAACATGTGGTTGCCCTAAATTCTTTATAAGCCAGCTCTTCTTACAGTTGCCTGCACAACTAGGGCTCTCTGCCATCTCCATTCCCCTTGTTCAGACCCACTGCAGGGTTGTTGCTCTGAGTTGCCAGCCGCAGAATCAAGACTGCATTGAAAGTATGAGCACTTTATGTACTCAAACATCACAACCTTATCTTACATTGGTATAGAACCCTTTTCGGCTTTAGGGGATAGCAACGTTTTGGCACATAGGTAATATGATTACTAAAAACATTTCTAGTTACTGAGCATGTAGCAAAAACTCTAAATCTGTACTACATAACATTTTATTTTAATATCCCAAACCATTTAGTGACAAATAAATATAGTACACATAGAATCACATTTTCAATGCACTTTATTGCAAAAAAATATTATATTAAGCACAAATCAATAACATAGAACAATATTAGCACATGAAGACTTTGCAGAATTGTTTAAGCTTTTACTGAAGCTATTATTTTAAAGCAATGCCATAAAAATATGTATTATGCTGAAAGCTACAGCCAGGTTATACTGTAGTAGCACCATCCAGCACTTGACATATGGATGGAGGTTTTGGAAAAAAGACTGACTTTGGCGCCATCTATTGTTAAAAACATAAACTTCACCAAAATAAAAATAAAGAATTCTGAAAAAAAAAAAAAAGATAGAAACCTGCTGCAATAAGACAATCATAAATATGTAGTGATACTTGATGCTAGTATGTACAGCATGTCCAGTATAATACAGTATATACTATCACCGCACCGCCATCTGTACAGTCTCCCCCTCTCCTTCTGTCTCTACTCCCTTCCCCCATAGATTATAAGCCCTCGCGGGAAGGGCCCTCTACCCCACTGTGCCAGTCGGTCACTGTTAGTATCATATCTACCTGTATATTCTGTGTATTGTATGTAACCCCCAAATGTAAAGCACCATGGAATTAATGGTGCGATATAAACAATAATGATAATAATAATTTATACAGTATAGTGCATGAAAAACTTTAGTAACTTGCATAAAGTCTAAAACACTCCTCTTTCCAACAAGCATTGATACCATTTATACTAGGCTCCATATTTTCTGATGTAATTCGGCTTTTAGCAGAGAGGCCTGCTACGTTTTTTTGTAGCTTGTGACTGTGATGAAAGAAAGTAGTAAGAAAGATCGGGCAACCAAATGTGGCATCACATAGTGCCCATTCAACTAGTTGTCTAGTTCAATGTTTCTTAACCTTTTCAAGCAAAGTACCCCCGGTTAGAAAATGTCCCAACTGAGTACCCAAAGTAGCGATCACTTATAAATGTTAATAAAATAAGGCTGTTTTTGGAGCTTTTGTTAACAATTATGTAAAGGCCCACTCAGTGCCCCCATACTCAGTACAATGGAACCACCAGTGGCCCCCACATGTGGTATAATGGTCCTCACACTTCAGAGTCCCACATGTAATATAATTACCCCCACATGAAAAATAAAACCCCCACAGTGCTATAGCAGCCCCCATATGGTTTAAGGTCCCTGAGGGTCACTCCGTGCAGTATAAGGTTCCTGAGGGGCACCTCTGTGCTGTATAAGGTCCCTGAGGAGCAAATACAGAGGGATTTTCTTTCAATATCGGGTTCAGCTAAACCCACACTTTTATGGAGTTCAGCCAAATCCAGTATTTAGTGGGTTTGTCACACACGAACTACAATTATAACTCTGGGTGTCTCTTCGGAACCTTAGCGTATACGGTAATAAGTGGAGGCCGCAGGAGGTAATCAACCATAAAAACAGTGTTACTTACCTGTCCCGATTTCCAGTGCTTTTCACCATTCTGCTCCAGCCTACAGAAGCGACGTCATGTGGTCACGTAGCATATGCGTCATTACGCTATGTGATCCATGTGATTGCCTGACATCATCTTTATAGGCCAGAGGAGCACAAGGAGCAGCGCTGGAGCCTAGAACAGTTAATTAACACTGTTTTTATAGTTGATTACCTCCCCTTGGTCTCCCCTAATTATACTCTGAAGGTCCAAAGAGTTTAATTGTAATACAAGAGTGACAAACCCCTCGAACTATAATTGAAATGGAGGGGGGTTCTCTCAATGCAGAGCAAACCCCAAGGACAGTTGAACGAGTAGTGCACCTTGAGAACCACTGGTCTAGTTAACATAAGGAGGTTGTCCTGATGGGCTAAATCCTTTAAATGCCATACCTGATCGTGCGTATGTTCCATTGATAGTTTTAAAGTGTTTCCACTCCCTTTTTTCACCATAAATATCTTCAATCATTTCTGCAGTCAACGTCTTAGTACCATGGCATGCTCTGTTAAGAAAAAAAAAAGTTAATATAACTTTATCTTAAATTCACAATGACATTAGAGCTTAAAAGGGTTTTGACAGTCTGACACCCAGCACCCACAAGAATGAAGGAGGAAACAAACAACTATGTTTTTTTGTAATGGCTATCGGTATTGCAGATGAGCAATATGGCCATGATGCTGCACTGTGAGTGCAACCCACTTCCCTTCCCTATTGCTCACTTAGCACTCCCCCTTCCTGTTTCCCTAGCTAGCCTGCCCACTACAAACTCAGCAGCCACAGATTCTCTACAGTCATGGCCAAAAGTTTTGAGAATGACACAAATCTTATATTTAATAATATAATAATAAATTTTATTTATATACAGTGGGGCAAAAAAGTATTTAGTCAGTCACCAATAGTGCAAGTTCCACCACTTAAAAAGATGAGAGGCGTCTGTAATTTACATCATAGGTAGACCTCAACTATGAGAGACAAAATGAGAAAACAAATCCAGAAAATCACATTGTCTGATTTTGTAAGAATTTATTTGCAAATTATGGTGGAAAATAAGTATTTGGTCACCTACAAGCAATCAAGATTTCTGGCTCTCACAGACCTGTAACTTCTTCTTTAAGAGTCTCCTCTTTCCTCCACTCATTACCTGTAGTAATGGCACCTGTTTAAACTTGTTATCAGTATAAAAAGACACCTGTGCACACCCTCAAACAGACTCCAAACGTCAAAGGACACCAGAAACAAAACTGTAGCCCTGCACCAGGCTGGAAAGACTGAATCTGCAATAGGCAACCAGCTTGGATTGAAGAAATCAACTGTGGGAGCAATAATTAGAAAATGGAAGACATACAAGACCACTGATAATCTCCCTCGCTCTGGGGCTAAATTACAGACGCCTCTCATCTTTTTAAGTGGTGGAACTTGCACTATTGGTGACTGACTAAATACTTTTTTGCCCCACTGCAGCGCCAACATATATTTTCACATGATCTGCTGCCCTCTGGTTTTTATGTGTGTTTGTCAGATGTCTTTATCACATACAGAAATATAATTGCAATCATATTATGAGTAACAAAAGCTTATATTGACAGAATGAGTTAATGCAGCAAGTCAATATTTGCAGTGTTGACCCTTCTTCTTCAGGACCTCTGCAATTCTCCCTGGCATGCTCTCAATCAACTTCTGGACCAAATCCTGACTGATAGCAGTCCATTCTTGCACAATCAATGCTTGCATTTGGTCAGAATTTGTAGGTTTTTGTTTGTCCACCCGTCTCTTGATGATTGACCACAAGTTCTCAATGGGATTAAGATCTGGGGAGTTTCCAGGCCATGGACCCAAAATCTCTCTGTTTTGTTCCCTGAGCCATTTAGTTATCACCTTTGCTTTATGGCAAGGTGCTCCATCATGCTGGAAAAGGCATTGTTGATCGCCAAACTGCTCTTGGACGGTTGGGAGAAGTTGATCTTGGAGGACATTCTGGTACCATTCTTTATTCATGGCTGTGTTTTTAGGCAAGACTGTGAGAGGGCCGATTCCCTTGGCTGAGAAGCAACCCCACACATGAATGGTTTCAGGATGCTTTACAGTTGGCATGAGACAAGACTGGTGGTAGCGCTCACCTCCTTTTAATGTGTCCAGTGGTGTCATTCTTACTTAATCATGATAGATTGATCTCCAGCCCTGTCCTTATCAACACCCAGACCTTTGTTAATGGAGCAATCACTGAAACGATGTTAGCTGGTCCTTTTAAGGCAGGGCTGCAATGATGTTGAAATGTGTTTTGGGGGATAAAGTTCATTTTCCAGGCAAATATTGACTTTGGAAGTAATTTCTGTTAAGCTGATCACTCTTTAGAACATTCTGGAGTATATGCAAATTGCCATTAGAACAACTGAAGCAGTAGACTTTGTAAAAATTAATATTTGTATCATTCTCAACACTTTTGGCCATGACTGTACAGTCCTGCTTTACATTGGATGGAAGGAGAAAGAACGCGTCATGTTGCATATTGCCAATTATTCGCGTAACCAAGGCAGAGTCATACCGCCCATAACTTCAATACAAATTGCTTGGACCTGCTGATTACTGAGGCTTCTCTTTGTCAAAAAGTAGCAAAAATGCCCCTTAAACTGTTATTGCAAGAAAATCCCCTCTATGTACAAGGCCAGTGAGTCACTTACAAAAAGCATCTCACTCCTGCAGACCTAACTCACTCCTAGCAATTTATTTGAATATCTGCCATGCAATACTGCACTTAAAGATTTTCCTGGACTTTAATATTCATAGTCTATCCTAGGTAAGTAGGTCATAATTATCAGATCGTCAGGGGCGCAATCATAGACTTATTTACCCATAAGATATTTGAAGAGCCCATCGTTGCCTCCTCATTGTTCACACTGGGTTCACACTAGCGTTCGGGTCTCCACTTTCAGTTTCCGTCTTCGAAGACGGAAACCTGTCATGCCGAGTCCGGCCGTGAGCGTTTTATGCTCTCCGCAGCGAAACCGTTTTTTTTTTTAAACCGGACACAAAGTCCTGCATGTCTGACTCTGTGTCCGGTTAAAAAAAAAACTGTTTCTCCACAGAGAGCATAAAACGCTCACTTTTCAAACCCATTCAAATGAACTGAAGGGTTCATTCATGGAACTGAAGGGGTCATACTCCAATCGGAGCGCCGCTCCGAGTGGAGAATATAGAGCAGGGTGTTAGCCATCACATTTAGCTAACACCTGCTCCCGATGCCGCCCGCAGGATCATCTACCTGCGGGTGGCATCTCATGTCAGGGAAAGTTGGCTGACAAACAACTGACTGCAACAAACTTTCCTTGACATGGCCGCTACATGATCGGGACCTGAATCTATCAGATCCTGATCATGTCTCCATGGACCCCAGCAGCTATTAGCACTGGGTCCACGGAGCTCCTGACCCTTGGGGAGACCCGATCCCCATCTTAAGAGGCTCCGTTTATCAACGTCCCCACGGCGCAGAGCCCATGCCGTGAGGACGTTTATTTACAGTCAGCCGTTGCGAAGCGGTTAAAGGGGTTGTCCAGGATAAAATGAAATCCCTACACTAATCTAAACCCCTTCCCATGGCCTACTTTCTAAATAACATAATTTATCCAAAATGTTTATTTACCCACATGACCGCCCCAGGGACATTTGGTTATCCAGTGATAATCCGTTTTGCCGTTTCCAGAAACAGAACGCCACTACTACTCCCCCTCCATCCACTCTATCATACTTTCCTATCTTCTTCCTTCCAGGCTTCTTCCTGCGGGACAGCTCCTCCCTGTTTTCTGACTGCCAGCGTGCTCTATAGATCCAGCGCTGCTCTGTGCAGCTGATAATCCACCTCTATTGTGCAGGCATAGGAGCAGCATCAGGGACCTGCGCAGTAGAGGTGGATCGTCAGCCACAGAGCAGTGCTGAGTCTAGAGCACGCCTCAAGAGTCAGAAAAGAAGGATGGGCATCCTGCAGGAGGAACGCTGAAAGGAAGAGAGGCAAGTATATAATGGGGTCAGGGGTTGAGTTAACTAGGTAGGTGAAGGTTAGTAGTTGTGAGTGGGACAGCTAGAGAGACAGGGAGGGGGTATATGGGAGGGAGTGAGAGAGGAAGGGGAGAGTGAGGTGAGAGGTAGCTAGCATGGAAGTTACATAGCAGAAAACTGAACCTTGTAAACAAATGCAGAAGATACCAGGAGCTCCCAGAGACACCCAGAAATAACTCAAAACACTACTAAAGGTATATGGGTGTATTTAGCAGACCTTTTTTTAAAAAATATATATATATATTTTGCCTGGAAACCCCCTTTAAGTTATAACACCAGTCTGGTATGCCAAAATGTATGGTCCTTAAAGGATTTTAGAGGATCATTATCATATTAGGTCATCTACCAAAATAATATGCAATTTGCAAAGGTGATGTCTCAGAATGCAACTGCCCCAATATGTAAGAATATATTTTTACATTGCTATCATATACTAAGAAGAAATAGTTAGTCATGTGGCTGATACCTGAGAATAGTTCCATCTTCAGCAAGTTTAAGAAAGTTTCCTTCTTCCAAATCCAGGACCAAGCCTTTGGAACTAAAACAAAAAAAAAAAGTTTCATGAAAACTTGGAGAAAGCTTACTGTACCCTTCAGTTATTTGAGAGAATTAATTTTGTGAATGTGAGTTTTTGTATTTTAGTTTGTAGTTTTTGGCCCCGTTTACATGGTGCAAGAGGGGGCGGATTTTGGCATTGTATCCACGTCACAATCCGCCCCCTCATAATAGCGGTCTATGAAGCCCGCTAGCTTACTTTTTTCCGTGAGCAGCATGTTGCCGCTCACGGAAAAAAAGAAGCAGACTGCCCTTTCTTCAGGCGGATTCCGCGGCTAATTCAGCCCCGGCGTCCACCTCGCGGCAGCACCCTCCGGACTAGGGCCATTCATTTGAGCCTACTCCGGAGCGGGAAGCCATGACTGTCGTGGCCGGCGCATTTTGGCCCTATTCTGACGCAGCTTCCCACGTCTGAATCAGGACCAAAATCCGCCATTCCGTGCCCCATGTGAACCTACATGAAGTTGGACCTACATAGAAACACACAAAATCCACTTAGTGGATCGGTCACAAGATAATGTAATTCTATGGATTTTTTTTTTCCCATTTCATTCAAATGCTGCTTAACCACTATACAACATTTTGGCACTGAATTTGCCATACAAGAATTTGATGCTGAATTTGAGCAAGATGAATAAAGCACTATGTTGGGTTAAACACTTCAGTTAGCGGAGTTCACACTAGCGTTAGGGTTTCTATTCTTCGGGTCTGCTTGGGGAGCCAGAAAACAGAAACCCTATAGACTATAATGGGGTCTTCTGGGCTTCCACTTGAAATCGGCGGAGAGAAAAGTCCTGCTTGCAGAACTTTTCTCTCCAAATATTTTAAGTGGAATGGGGGGACCAAGTCCCCAGACGGTCACACAAAGCTAGTGTGACCGCTCCCTTATGCTAGAAGTTTAAAGAGGACCTTTCACCACTTTTGGGCACAGGCAGTTCTATATACTGCCAGAAAGCTGACAGTGCGCTGAATTCAGCGCACTGTCGGCTTTCCCGATCTGTGCCCGGTGTGAAGAGCTTACGGCCCGGTACCGTAGCTCTTCTATGGTCAGAAGGGCGTTTCTGACCATTAGCCAGGAACGTCCTTCTGCCTCGCGGCGCCTATCGCGCTGTGCTGTGGAGCGGGGAGGAACTCCCCCTCCCTCTGCTCACACAGCTTGTTCGTAGACGAGCATTATCAGGAGCGGGAGGGGGCGTTCCTCCCGGCTCCACAGCACAGCGCGATTGGCGCCGCGAGGCAGAAGGACGTTCCTGGCTAATGGTCAGAAACGCCCTTCTGACTGTAAAGCGCTACGGTACCGGGACCGATAGCGCTTTACACCGGGCACAGATCGGGAAAGCCGACAGTGCGCTGAATTCAGCGCACTGTCAGCTTTCTGGCAGTATATAACACTGCCTGTGCCCAGATATGGTGAAAGGTCCTCTTTAAATATGATCCTAGAGATGGTAATACCCCTCTAAGGTTTCCCAACTACTACATATAAAAAAAATAAAAAAAAAATAAAAAAAAAACATAATAATTAGAGATGAGCGAGTACTATTCGAAACTGCCGTTTCGAAAAGTACGATCCCGTGGGAATGAATGGATGCAGCTGGCATGCCGCCTGTGCCGGCGTGCGGCCGCTTAACCCCCTGCACGCCGGCTACGTCCATTCATTCCTATGGGAGCGTGCTATTCGAAACCATATTTTTCAATTGTGTTTCAAGTAGACCTGTAATCAGAAAATGCTGACTATTGTTGGTACACTCCAGTATTCACCAAAACTACACATAAAAATTATATTGTGCAATTTGGCTAATAGAAGCCATCAGAGAATACACTAGACATATAGGTATGTCCACATAACTCATGGACTGCTGTGTATGCAGATGCACAGCAGTCGACCATCAATGACCACTGAAAGAGGTAATGGACTCATACATACATGTCCAATGCATTGTCTAATCCCTCCAGTAAGTCAACCTTTACATTTTTATTTTTTTTTCTTGCCTAATATGACACGGAATGTGTGAAGTACAGGATAAACCTCTGAATTTAAAAATTTATGTTGGAAGTGATAGCAAAAGTCTATCAACAATCCCTCCATGGCAGGCATATCCAAATGTATTTTTTTTTATACAGTTAAAGGGGCTGCACAGCCAGGAAAAAATATTTTGAAAACAGTTACCAGAAATCCCACTCCTCAGATGTAACTGATAGTAAGTCTTCCGTATAGCCTTTTTCAGCCACGAGGTACTGAGCAAAGCTTTCATAAATCAACTGCAAAAGAAAAGAAAAATCTTAAAGAAACACAAAGAAATAAGAGATGCCAAGCTTTAGATATCTCACAGCTCTAGCATGTCTAAGCATCCCATTGGAAATATACAGTATATCCATCTGAAGATGGCACTGGCATATGCAGTGAAGGAGCAGATTACTCTTTTCTCTTGGAATGCTCAGGCTTTGTACAAATTAGCATTTTTTTTTCTGTCATGTTTCTTTTTTAATAGCAAGAACAGCAATACAGATGATATTTTCCTTAAAAAGACACAAGATCCCCCTGCAAACTAGACTGATACCATCTTAAGTCAAATCTACTAAGGGAGCAACACGGTGGCTCAGTGGTTAGCACTGCAGCCTTGCAGCGCTGGAGTCCTGGGCTCGAATCCTGCCAGGAACAACATCTGCAAGGAGTTTGTATGTTCTCCGAGTGTTTGCGTGGATTTCCTCTCATTCTACAAAGACATACTTAAATGAAAAAAAAAAGTACATTGTGATCCCTATATGGGGCTCACAATCTACATTTAAATTAAAAAAAAAAAAAAAAAAAGCTACTACACTGGTCATGGCTCCATTAGGGTTGTAGAAATGTGAATATATTTTGTTTGGGTATAGTCAAACTAAACTATCCAGCTATAACTTGGCTTTCACTAGAAGACTTTTGAGTCCTAAAATAAGTTATTGCGTAAACTAGTTTCTTAACATTCATATTTTTTTCGTTTTCTTTGGCATATGCACAGCAAATATTGATAGGGCTTCTTTTGGCATCTGCCAAAGATAACATATATGTTCCTCAGCATATATTTTTTTTTGCACTGTATTGCAAAATACAGTCCTTTATATTGACAGGAGATTATACTGTTGGTACAACACTGCTTCTTTAGACAGCTATGTTTCCCTGGAATTGAGTTCTGTTTCAGGCTCTGTTGACATTATCTTTTTAGTTTACTTATATAGCGCCAACATATTCCACAGCGCTTTACAGACATAGTCAATCACTGTCCCATATAGGACTCACAATTTATGTTCCCTATCAATATGTCTTTGGAGTGTGGGAGGAAACCCTCGCAAACACAGGGAGAACATACAAACTCCTTGCAGATGTTGCTCTTGGCAGGATTTGAACCCAGGACTCCAGCGCTGCAAGGCTGCAGTGCTAACCACTGAGCCACCATGTATAAGGTTATGTCTGTTTATAACTGCGATGCTCCAGTGTTCTCCTACTAAAGGGGTCTCTTCTGGAGTTCCGCTGATTGCCATTCCACAATCCGTGAATGGCATGCAATGTCACTTACTCATTCAGCAGAAGAACCAGGACGCACTGAAAGGACACCGGAGCATCGGGGGACATGATTTATTTATTTTTTTCAATGGCCCTGCTGATTTAAAAGTTAAATTTAAGACCGGGGTCCCCCATATTGTAAAAGCTGCAATTTGATCACTGCGTTTTACAGTACCTGCAAAGCGGATGGGATTCTAGCTAATCCCATCCACAAATTGCAGAAACAAAAAATATACAGTGGAAACGCTGCGATTTTTATAAACCATTGTGGTTTTTTTGTAAATCGCGGCAAATCAATCATACCAACGGAAAGAATGGGATTTTCCATATAGGTATAACAGAAGCTCTTTGTGGACTTTCTGCAATGCTTTTCTGCAGATTCTTTTTCCTCACTACTTTTTGGCTGTGACTCACTACATGGGGCCTTAACCTTAAAGGATTTTCCAAACCGATGACATTGATGACCTATTAGTAGATAGGCCATCAGTAGCAGTTCATAAAGTCTGACACCCTTGACCTCTGTCAATCAGCTCTTTGAAGAGTTTGCAGCATTTGGGTGAGCCATGGTCTCTTCTCAGGGCAGTGACATCATGGCTATTGTTCACATGACCATGATACAATTCATTCCCATTCAAATGAATAGGGCTGAGCTACCACACCAATGTAATGTGCTATGCTTGGTAAGTAGTGAAGAGGCTACAGCACTTGTCCAAATGATGCAACCTCTTCAGTCAGCTGATCTGTTACGTTTACGAGCGTCAGACTCCTACCAATTTCATATGGATGACCTATCTCAAGGAGGAGGATCAATACAAGAGTCTTCGAGGGCCCCTTTAGTAAATCACCGTAAGCAGCTAAACAATCATGCAACTTTTTCGGTTATGACTAGAGTATTTGCAGAATATTGCAGTAGACCTTATCCTGCAATGAAGAATATATCCAAAGATATAAGCCCTTTTATTGCTGATACAAATCAAGTATACTAAGTGGGCGGTAAAAATGGATGACATAAAGCAGTGTTACCACCCACTTGACTAGTATACCCTAACCTGCATAACACTAACAATAAGGACATCTATCTTTGGAATGGCTGAATGGATTTAGATAACCAAAACACCAAATGGCTCAGGGTGACCGAGCATATGAGATGATCTATATCACTGGGCTTTTCAGACCTGGTACTGCGCACTTCTGAAGCCGCCACTGTTTTATATACACTCACCTTGGTGGATTCCTGCAGAGCATACCGACATAGCGTGTGGTCCAGGTCAAAGCCTATGACATCGCAGTCAGAGAGGGAGAAGTGGTTGCTCATTTTTTGGGTGGGAAGCCTGGTGTGAGCAAAATGCAGCACCCTGGCCCAGCTGTTGTCAGTAACGTCCCCCGAACTTTACGGTTTCTCAGTACTTTTCAGCTTTCTGATCAAGAAGCTAGATCCTGCACTTCAGAATAGAATAGCCTTACTTTATTGATGTATAGTACAGGCAGAAGACATTCAGCACCTATGTGTTTCTAATGCCCTCAGCATCCCTAGTCATGGCTACTGTACACTAGTGTCTTATTCCTAATGTATCCCCTCTACCCAATCACATAGAGGCACACCTCCCACCCAGCAATGGCCACTAGTGGCATATACATCCAGCAGGACACATGTATACAATACATCAGGAGGCCCAGCACAAGGAGCCGCCCATATTACATTATGAAAGGGAAAGCCCATGTATGAGCGGCACACAGGGCTCCTCTCCCGGGCTTCACTGACATCACATGACCCACACGTCACCCAGACACCCAGTCAGTCTGTGCAACTGGCTGCGATCAAAGCACATGACTCAGACGACAGCGTGCAATGCTCCTGAGCTTGTCAGAGGCCTTAGCCACGCCTCTGGGCGGCTATAGTACTAGACATGAGGCGTTCTTCACAATACACCCTGCACTTAACCCTTAATGCTAGGACTGCAACCACACACAGTACCACCTCAAATGAACACAGGGAGTTAACAAAAACGGCTACTCATACCAGTCATTCTATTCAATCTAGCAGTGACTCATACACAGAAAATCCCTCGTATAAGCGACGGAGCCTGGGCTTTACTAACATCACGTGACCAACACCTCAACCAGAGAGCCGGTCTGTTACTGGCTATAATCCGACCATGTGACTCTGACGTCACTATAGAAGCTCCTGAGCTTGTCAGGGATCTTAGTCACTCCCTCTGGGGCGGCGATATAACCATGTATGAGGTGTAGTGCACACTACTGTCTGCGGCGCTTAACCAATAGTGCTCACACTGCTGCGGCTAGGACCCTATTCACACTCTAGCTAAAGGGAACACAGGCAAATAACAGTAAACAGTGGGTTAACAAAAACTGCTAGTAACTATATGGGGAAGGTATACAGGTGTTCATATATTTACATACCTCCCAACTTTTGAAGAACCGAAAGAGGGACAAAATGTGCGGCGCGCATAGCGCGCCGCGGCAAATTTAGCCCCGCCCACTTTTGCGTTGACCCCGCCCACTCGTTAATTTTTCATGTGCCCGCACACAGTATAATCCTCCTACAGTCACCCATAAATTATATGTCCCCCCTCTATCTCTCCCCCAGTTTCATGTCCCTCTTCCAGCTCTTCCCCCAGATTCATGTCCCTCCATCTCTGCACCCAGATTCATGTCCTCTCCATCTCTGCCCCCAGATTCATGTCCCACATCTCTGCCCCCAGATTCCTGTCCCTCCATTTCTGCCCCCAGATTCATGTCCCACATCTCTGCCCCCAGATTCATGTCCCTCCATCTCTGCCCCCAGATTCATGTCCTCTCCATCTCTGCCCCCAGATTCATGTCTCTCCATCTCTGCACCCAGATTCATGTCCTCTCCATCTCTGCCCCCAGATTCATGTCCCACATCTCTGCCCCCAGATTCCTGTCCCTCCATTTCTGCCCCCAGATTCATGTCCCACATCTCTGCCCCCAGATTCATGTCCCTCCATCTCTGCCCCCAGATTCATGTCCTCTCCATCTCTGCCCCCAGATTCATGTCTCTCCATCTCTGCCCCCAGATTCATGTCCTCTCCATCTCTGCCCCCAGATTCATGTCTCCCATCTCTGCCCCCAGATTCATGTCCCCCATCTCTGCCCCCAGTTTCATGTCCCCACATCTCTGCCCTCAGATTCATGTCCCCTCCATCTCTGCCCCCAGATTCATGTCCCCCATCTCTGCCCCCAGTTTCATGTCCCCACATCTCTGCCCCCAGATTCATGTCCCCTCCATCTCTGCCCCCAGATTCATGTCCTCTCCATCTCTGCCCCCAGATTCATGTCCTCTCCATCTCTGCCCCCAGATTCATGTCCCCCCATCTCTGCCCCCAGATTCATGTCCCCTCCATCTCTGCCCCCAGTTTCATGTCCACTCCATCTCTGCCCCCAGATTCATGTCCCTCCATATCTGCCCCCAGATTCATGTCCCTCCATCTCTGCCCCCAGATTCATGTCTCCTCCATCTCTGCCCCCAGATTCATGTCCTCTCCATCTCTGCCCCCAGATTCATGTCCCCCCATCTCTGCCCCCAGATTCATGTCCCCTCCATCTCTGCCCCAGTTTCATGTCCACTCCATCTCTGCCCCCAGATTCATGTCCCTCCATCTCTGCCCCCAGATTCATGTCTCCTCCATCTCTGCCCCCAGATTCATGTCCCACATCTCTGCCCCCAGATTCATGTCCCACATCTCTGCCCCCAGATTCCTGTCCCTCCATCTCTGCCCCCAGATTCATGTCCCCCATCTCTGCCCCCAGATTCATGTCCTCTCCATCTCTGCCCCCAGTGTCATGCCGTCCTCTCCTTCATCTGCCCCCAGATTCACATTCCACCTCCACATTAAACTTACCTTCTCCTCCGCTCCCTCGCCGCTCTCTGCCCGCCTCTCTCCCTGACACACGCGGCTGAAGCTGCTCGCGTGCTCGCTTCGCCGCTGCGTCTCTCTCTCGCTGACACATGCGGCTGAAGCGAGGAGCTGACCTGTGTCAGCTCCTCGCTTCGCTGCTGCCGCCGGCTCCTGGCTTGTACATCGCGTCTACAAGCCAGGAGCCGGCGGCAGCAGCTAAGCGAGGAGCTGACACAGGTCAGCTCCTCGCTTCAGCCGCATGTGTCAGCGAGAGAGACGCAGCGGCGAAGCGAGCACGCGAGCACCTTCAGCCGCATGTGTCAGGGACAGAGGCGGGCAGCGGCGAAGCAAGGAGCTGCCCTGTCCCCCCTCTATCTCTCCCCCAGTTTCATATACACCCTTCATCTGCCCCCAGTTTCATGTCCCTCTTCCAGCTCTGCCCCCAGATTCATGTCCCTCCATCTCTGCCCTCAGATTCATGTCCTCTCCATCTCTGCCCCCAGATTCATGTCCCCCATCTCTGCCCCCAGTTTCATGTCCCCACATCTCTGCCCTCAGATTCATGTCCCCTCCATCTCTGCCCCCAGATTCATGTCCCTCATCTCTGCCCCCAGTTTCATGTCCCCACATCTCTGCCCCCAGATTCATGTCCCCTCCATCTCTGCCCCCAGATTCATGTCCTCTCCATCTCTGCCCCCAGATTCATGTCCTCTCCATCTCTGCCCCCAGATTCATGTCCCCCCATCTCTGCCCCCAGATTCATGTCCCCTCCATCTCTGCCCCCAGTTTCATGTCCACTCCATCTCTGCCCCCAGATTCATGTCTCCTCCATCTCTGCCCCCAGATTCATGTCCCCCATCTCTGCCCTCAGATTCATGTCCTCTCCATCTCTGCCCCCAGATTCATGTCCCCCATCTCTGCCCCCAGTTTCATGTCCCCACATCTCTGCCCTCAGATTCATGTCCCCTCCATCTCTGCCCCCCAGATTCATGTCCCCCATCTCTGCCCCCAGTTTCATGTCCCCACATCTCTGCCCCCAGATTCATGTCCCCTCCATCTCTGCCCCCAGATTCATGTCCTCTCCATCTCTGCCCCCAGATTCATGTCTCCTCCATCTCTGCCCCCAGATTCATGTCCCACATCTCTGCCCCCAGATTCATGTCCCACATCTCTGCCCCCAGATTCCTGTCCCTCCATCTCTGCCCCCAGATTCATGTCCCCCATCTCTGCCCCCAGATTCATGTCCTCTCCATCTCTGCCCCCAGTGTCATGCCGTCCTCTCCTTCATCTGCCCCCAGATTCACGTTCCACCTCCACATTAAACTTACCTTCTCCTCCGCTCCCTTGCCGCTCTCTGCCCGCCTCTCTCCCTGACACACGCGGCTGAAGCTGCTCGCGTGCTCGCTTCGCCGCTGCGTCTCTCTCGCTGACACATGCGGCTGAAGCGAGGAGCTGACCTGTGTCAGCTCCTCGCTTCGCTGCTGCCGCCGGCTCCTGGCTTGTACATCGCGTCTACAAGCCAGGAGCCGGCGGCAGCAGCTAAGCGAGGAGCTGACACAGGTCAGCTCCTCGCTTCAGCCACATGTATCAGCGAGAGAGAGAGACGCAGCGGCGAAGCGAGCACGCGATCACCTTCAGCCGCATGTGTCAGGGAGAGAGGCGGGCAGCGGCGAAGCGAGGAGCTGACCTGTGTCAGCTCCTTGCTTCAGCCGCATATGTGTTCAACTCAGATCTGCGTCCTCTGGACGCAGATCTGAGTTGAAATCGGGACATATCTCCCTCCAACCGGGACCGCGGGACATGTCACCCAAATCGGGACTGTCCCGCGGAAATCGGGACGGTTGGGAGGTATGTATTTATGTGTAGTGGTGTAACTAAAGTCTTGTGGGCCCTGTACAACCTTTGATTGGGGCCCTCTACCCCATCCCTACTGCATATTCTTGATAGATGCAGTTATGCATTCTTAGTTTATGTTCACACAGAGTTTTTTGCTGGCGGATTTTGACACGGAATCTGCCTCAAAATCCGCCTGCAAAAATGGCTCCCGTTGACTTCAATGGGAGCCGCTCGCTTTTTCCCCCGCTAGCTAGTAGCAGAAAAAAGAAGGGATATGACCTATCTTGCTGCGGATTCCACAGATGAGTCAGCTGTGGCGTCTGCGGCTCGAGACACACTCCTGTATAGGCCCAATCAAGAGCCGGATGCTGCGACGGAATGCCAATGCACTGCTTCAGCATCCCATCGAGGCTAGCCGCACCAAAAAAAAACACGGAGGAAAAATTTTCCACCATGTGAGCGAACCTTAAGTGGTATTCCAGAGACTTGAAAAGGTTACTACTATAGTATTCACAACTGCTGTTAAGCTTGGTTTGGGATTCCGTTCAGGGAGTCCGCTTGGGAACCCCCTGAAAGGAAACCTATACACATAAAAAAGCGGTTACCTGGGAAAACACGCGGATCCCATAGACTATAATGGGGTCCATGTGGTTTCCGCTCAGTTTTCACATGAAACATGCGGAGAGAAAAGTCCTGCAACAACACTTTTCTCTCCGCATGTTTCGAACGGAAACCACACGGATCCCATTATAGTCTGTGGGGTCCACATGTTTTCCCAGATAACCGCTTTTCTATGGTTTTGGGTTTCCATTCGGGGGGTCCCCAACCGGACTCCCCGAATGGAATCCCTAACACAGATGTGAAACGGCCCTTATTAAGAATACTCAGGAGGCTGCATGCTTCTGGAAGCATCTGATCTGCAGAGTCCTAACAATTGGAACACTTCCCATCTTAAATGGATATTCCCGTCTCAAAGATCCTATCCGTACAGGGTCAGCATGGTGGCTCAGTGGTTAGCACTGCAGTCTTGCAGCGCTGGAGTCTTGGGTTTGAATCCTGCCAGGAACATCATCTGCAATGAGTTTGTATGTTCTCCCTGTGTTTGCGTGTTTTTCCTTCCTATGTGAACTTATTGCTCCCATTGTTTACACCAGGGGTGCCCAATACGTCGATCGCGATCTACTGGTAGATCGCAAAGGACGTATGGGTCGATCGCGGGATGCAGGAATCCCCAGTGTCTGTTCACAGCGCAGGCTGAGAATCATCTCCGGACACTGGCAGGCGGGGCTGCCACAGCCCCAGCCTGCCAGTGTCCTGAGATAACTCTCTGCCTGCGCTATGAACAGACACTGGGGATCCCTGGGCAGCCACAGAACGCCACTGTCTTGCTCTCGCGATCCGCCCGGCCCCGCCCACATGTCCGGCCCGCCCACAGACACGCCGCCCCGCCCACCCGGTCCCGCCCCAGTAGATCTTTTGCCTTGGTCAGCTAAAAAGTAGCTCACACACTGAAAAAGTGTGAGCACCCCTGGTTTAAACAGTGTTTCCATAACCACAGACCTGTGTGATGGGACATCACTCACCAGTATGTACAGCTCTGCCTGCAAGACAATCAGTTCAACTAATTGCAGTTTGCTGATAAAGTCCTGTCTGTTATCTCATACACATAGATAACACTGAGTCTATTCTTTTCAAGCATATGCATATTATCTGATCTGCATTTTTATTAGATGTCTAATCATAGTGTCCTTTCAGTAAGCTGGGAGGGAGAGGGAGAAATACAGGAAGTGAGAAGAGACAGCAGGCAAAGCTGCTGAAATAAAGAGATTGGAAAACCCCTTTAAATCTTAACCCTTTCCCTCCACAGGCATTTTTCATTTTTGACTCTCCACCTTCCAAATGCCATAATTTTTTAATAATTAGTGTAGGGAAAAGGGAAGGAAAACACAGCCCAAACAGCAACTCCTGTTGATATATACTTGAGAAATAAGTCCGAAAATCAAAATACTGATGTTGAATTCACACTGACAATTTGGAAAAACATCCTGAAATGTTGTATCCACTGCATATAACCACAAATGTATTTAAGTGTTGAATTCTCACTCACGGTTTTCTTTGAAAATACTCGGATGCACGGAAAGTATATCCCCGTCGACTCGAGGCGTCTTGGACAAACAGCGAGAGATCCAGCATCCACATGAATAAAAATCTAAAATGCTTTATTTGAAAAATATTTAAAAAGAACAAAACATATATGTCAGACAACGGTGCTCCCTACCCCACATGCCGCATTGGCGCTGGCTAAATCCCATAATTTTTTAATGTTTTCATTCACACTGCCGTAAAATGGCTTAATATTTGCAGGACAAATTGTACTTCGTAGTGGCCCCATATAATATTGCGTACAATGTACTTTGGAGCTGGAAAATTCTGAATGGAGTAGAATCAGAGAAAAAATGCGTTTACGCGACTTTCTTATGGGCTTTGTTTTTATAAGGTGTCTTTTTTTGATCAAGCTCAGAGAAATCACCACTCAAACCACACTGTAACATATATAGAGAATGAGCACGAAATTGGAAGATTACACTGAATAAATCTCCGGACTAGGAGCTCAGATAGACAGTAAAAATATAAAAAAAATTCCAGCATGCCATATAAAATTTAACTTTTAATTCATATAAAAAAATACATATGTAACAAGGATCCATGAAACAAGATAAATGACTGAGTTAGCTTACGCGTTTCGGGGAAGACATAATCAACCCCTTATTCATAACTTGAGGCAAGCTATGAGTAAGGGACCGATTATGTCTTCCCCGAAACGCATAAGCTAACTCCGTCTTTTAACTTGTTTCATGGATCCTTGTTACATGTATTTTTTTATCTTTTTTGATATGAAGTAAAAGTAAAATTTTATATGGCATGGTGGAATTTTTTTTATATTTTTGCTGTCTTTTTTGATGGACTTTTTAGCTATGCCATTTCCGTGTATGTATATTGCTATGATCACTTTTTATTCAAATTTGAGAGTTGAAACCGTAAAAGGCTCTTTTGATTTTTTTCTCCCTCTACAATGTTCACCATATGGGAAAAATATTTTTATAAGTATGTAGACCAGTCCTTTTTGGACACAGGGATATCTAACGTACATGTGTTTCAATTTGTTTAGGTAATTTATATGTGCTATCAGGAAAGAGGGGTGATTAGAATTTTTGTTAGATAGATAGATAGATAGATAGATAGATAGATAGATAGATACACACACACATATATGTAATTTTATAGACCCCCCCTCCCAGGGGGTCTGATCACTAGTGCAATTCATTATAATGCTAATGCATTGCAAAATACCGGAACTTCTATTAAAAATTACATGGAGCAGTTTGTGATAGAAGTAATGCAGATCCTTCAATAGGCTTCCTATTGTCATGCAAATGCCCGCCCCCAGTGCTGCGAGAGAGCTCATTTACATACCGAAAAAAAACGTGATTGCAGGCGAACGGCAGCACAGAGAAGACAAGGAAATGTAGGAGACGAATAGCCTTTCTTAAGGCTATTCCGACGTGGTACGTAGAAAAAATTGTGTGTGAGTGATAGGATCCCTTTAATATACAAACTACCCTACGCCCTTAGTATTAGTTAGTATTGGTGTATAAACAATGCAAGGTACCCACTCATTGTACTGATTGATGGGCCTCTTGGAATTTGGGCCCCTGTAGTTCAAAAAATTGATGAGCAACTCATACATGGACTACAAAACCTCTTTTAGTATGTATATCGTTTGAAGAAACCTGAAGCTGTATGTGCAGAACCAAGACTCTAGATGGAGCCCTGAAGCTATACATTTAATTTTAAAGGGTTTTGAATCATGTCAGTTTTAATAATACAAGTGTAAGCCGTGTACCAGGGTGGGCTCCCCAGGATACAACAAAGTCACAAACAAAGGAACTGAGTCCAACTCAATTTAGCAAAGACAAGATTTTACTTCGTTTAGTAACCCCCTTTACCCAAAAGAACATTCCTGGATATTTACATTCTCTCAGCCCGGAAGCTGAGACCCTGGTGCTGTACAGCGCGGTGCCCACTAGTGTGGCCTTCAATATGCTCCAAGCTTTTACCTATCTGCAAACTGGATGTTGCTCCCAGACTTTCTTAGAAGTCCCTTTCTGAGAGATGTAACTCTGTAGAATCCTCTGAGTCTTCTTAGTCCTTCTACCAGACAAGTAAATATTTCACCAGTAGTGCAGCCTGTGATGCTGGTTATGCCTTACTATCTAACTACAGGCTGTTACTCAGTCCCAAACAATTTGGCGCCAAACTTGCAGTGTGGTGCGTGCACGGTTACTTCTGTTAGGTAACTTTTAGCCTTTGTTTGCAACAGTTGGAAGAGGGTCTCCTCAGACAGCATGCGGTCTCACTGACAGTGTCACTTCTCAGCCAAGTTTCTGACAGCAATCTTCTCCTTAGGATGATGTCTGGGTAATCTCAGGAAGTCTCTACTTCAGCTCAACTTGCTGTAACTTCAGCCCTCCAAGGATCTTCTCTACACAAGGATGCCACTGCAGTCCTTCCTTCTACTTCAAATCAAAGCACACACTGTCCAAAATGGCTGCTGCACACACACTCTCCTCCTTCTGAGCTCACCTCCCCCGAACAGGGTCTCCATGCCAGTACTCCAAGGACATGCAGCCTTTTCCCTTTGTCTTGTGGTCTTGCAACAGTGACCTCTTGTGGTCAAACAACAAAATTTCAGATTATGAAAAAACAAATCTTATTTACAGAAACAGGCACATTCACTACACAAGGGCTGTTTCACTCTCTTACACAAGAACCTAAAATAAAATCTGACATATATATTGTTATGATATTGACTGAGGAGCAAATTCAAAAAAGTACAGACACTGTCTGATAACAGAGACAGTAACAAGCTGCCTAAATCTCACACAGTGGTAGAGTCTAAGGTTGCTTGGACAACTTCACTAGAGCCAGCAGCAAGGCAGGTTGGGTTTGTCAGAATCTGAGGGCCAGGTTACTACCTCAGAAGTTTTATGCAAGAAATAGATGGACTGGAAAACTTAAATCAAACCAGAAATAAATAACTCACCATGTAGGTAAAACCAGGAGAGTGGATTCAAAAGAATTAATTTATCCAAGCCAAGGTCAATCCAAGGGTTCACAGTCAACGCCAAAATCAGAAGACAATGTAATATCCGGTAAACAAGCCAAGGTCAGTAGAACAGCAAACAAACAGGAACAATCAGAGCATAAGAGCTTCACTAGCAAGTATTAACAATCTTAAGCCTCCTTCACATGACCAAGTGTAGAGTATGTGTCAGAAAAAATGACACACAGATTGGTGTCCTTGTGTTATCTGCGCTTTTCACTGAATTAACAGAACCAGAAATACAGTGTTAAGGAATTGCTAGGGCAACAATTCCCCAGTAGCTGCTGAACCCTGGAGGAAGGGGCAGAAGAGACAGTGAGCCCTGGTCTGATACCCCCCACTGTCCCTTCCTGCTTGCCGGTCCTATCCTAAGTGATAGGTGACAACTTGAAGACGATCCCTTCCTATATACGTGACACAAAAAACGCAGACAAGACAAACAACAACAAAGGGAGGTCAGCAAGCCAAGAGATCGGTAACAGTCGAGCAATGCAGTGTCCAAATCGATATCCAAAAAAGTAGTCAATAGGGAAAGCCAGAGGTGAAGAATCAGAATACACGAATAAACAGCGAGAGAAAAAGCCAGCACGCACAAAGCAATAGCAAGTATCAATGTGAATGTGAGCCAAGAATAAATAGGGAGTAAGAACCCGCCCTGAACCTGATAGGAAGGCAGGCTGTCAATCACAGAGCAAACAAAACTTAACTCTTAGAAGAGCAGAGGGAAATGAAGGTGAAGTAGACGGGTGTGGTGGAAAATCAATTACCAAGGTGAAGGAATAGGACAGTGTTCAGACAATGCAACCAAAAACTCTAAGCAAGTTATCAAACAGCACACGTCTCCTGCATGCAAGCAGAGGGTGGCGCAGAGACCAGAGCAGGCAGGGATGTTACATACAGACAGTTATTGGACATCCTCTATATTTTGTGGGTGTTCACAGCCGCATAAACTACGACTGTGTATGGGCCCACAGAAACTTGCGTCTGTATTTTGATCCACAATTGTGGATCTGCAATTGCGGATCAAAAGTACGGTTATGTGAAGGAAGCCTAATAGCAGGCACATGGGGGAGTCTGAACACACTTTAAATAGCCCTCTGAGGCCAGGGCCCCACGAGATGTAAAATCGCAGCATTTTACAGTGCAAGCAAAGGGGATGGGATTCATGCGAATCCCATCCCCACTTTGCGGAAGCAAACGCAGCGTGGACACACTGCGAATTACAAAGCCGTTGCGGCTTTGGAAATCGCAGCATGTCAATTATATCTACGGAAACACCGGCGGCTTTCCCATAGATATAATTGTAACAGAAAGTCCGCAGAAAAAAACTCTGCAAATGTTCTGTTGAAAGCGCTGTGGAAAGAACCGCAGTGCGTTCACACTACGGTTCTTTACGCAGCGCTTTGGCGCTGCGATTACGGCCCGTGGGGCCTTAGCCTGAAGCTGATGATTGATTCACAGAGTTCTACATATGTCAGCATGGCAACCTTAAAGCAACAGTAGCAAGCAGTAAAGCAGTGGAGATAGTACATACTGAGAATCCTAACATAGTGTGGATGACTTAAAATGCTAACATTTTTGGTAGATGGATTTCCTTATTTTAGACTCAAAATTACTAAGCACTTATGGTGAGATTTCTTATCTGTTATTTTGATGCTTCCTTTTTGCTTGCCTTTATTAGCCAGATTGCTCCTGTTCTTAAATGTAGTCATCTGACTAATAAATGTACTGTATATTAAAAAATTGCTCTACCTGCACTTCACCAATTAAAAAAATAAATTCAATTTCATTTGGTTCTGATGTAATGCAACATGCTTTATGCTCTCCATGGTTTTGGGTTTATTCCCACAAACTTCTCAATTTATAAAACCATATAGAAGAACCAATCACAGCACAGTTTTCATTTTGCAGCCATAAGGCATCTTATTCTAAGATGCCAGTGCCAGCTAAAGGTGTCCGAGGCATCCCACGTCAATCAGAATTGTTCTAAGGAGCCATAAAATCATGGCGCACAGTTTGTTTCTATTGTCAAGAAATCAAAGTTGTATCAGAGGTGAGTATATGTTGGAAGCTATTTTACCTGTATTCTTAGGTGGGACATTCAGTAGGTAATGGAGTTGGTCAAGGGGGGACATTATGCTGCAGGAGTGTGGATATCAGGTTTGGACCTCGGCGGCAGAATGGCCATATGGCAGGGCAAATCCAAGATATGCAGCAATGTACTGAAATCTTGATTACATCCCCAGCATTGGTTTTCCTTATAAGTCGTACAGATAGAAGTCTTAGCTGCTTTAAACCAGACTATCTTCCACAGTTGCTGGGAAATTGGCTGACCCAGAAAAAAATTCCATTTTGGCATGTATTTATGAGTGGACAGGGCTAAGTCTAATGGATATTGGAGCATAAAATAAATAGCTAATATAATGTTTTTAGTAGATGTCTCTTGATAGTTGTCAGGGAGGAAATCTGAGTAGATGTAACATGTAATAGTGAATCTGCAGGTAATGGAAATAATTCTGGGGTGGAGGGATTGTCATTGTCTAAGATGGGTGAAAGGATGAAGGACAAGTGTTATGGGATTCATTATATCAGCTAGGTGGAAGACCCCTGCCACCATCCATACTCAGGTAATGTTGGATTGCAAACCTTCTGCAATAAAAAGACATGAGTTTTATTAGAGGAATAATAGAAGTGTTCAATTGAATCCATTAGAAAGATATGAAGTATATAACCTGGTGCTATATTATATTTATATATATGTGAAGATGTTTTATGGGATGGAAACACACTTTATTCTGTTAAGGCCACTAGTCCATTAAAATCACACGGACATCACATGGATGCAATTAAAAAGTATACCAAATAAAAAATGTCAATCCATTTTACACATCTATGCAAAATTGGGCAACCATCGAACATATTGAACAGAACTGTGTGGTCTCTGCAACTAACATGAACATCACATGTCCATATGAAATGAATCTGTGAAAAAGCCCTTATTGTATTGTTAGGGAATTGCTAGGACAGAAATTCCCCAGTAACTGTTTGAATCCTGGGATGGGACACAAGAGACAGTGAGCCCTAAGCTGAAGCCCCCAACTGACCCTTCCTAATGCCAGGCCCTATCCTACGTAATAGGTGGAAACCATGAAGGCAGTCCCTTCCTGTATAGGAGAGACACAAAACGCAGACAAGACGGACAACAACAAAGAGAGGTCAGCTAGCCAAGGGTCATTAACAGTCAAGCGATGCAGTGCCAAATCGGAGTCCAAAGAATAGTCAGTGAGGAAAGCCAAAGGTCAAGGATAAGAATGCAAGCAAAAATAGGGACAGTAAGGAGCAAGTATGCAAGGCAATAGCAAGCACTGGTGTGAATGGGAGCCAAGATCAAATAGGGGAGGAAGAACCCGCCCCTGGAGTTGACAGGAAGGCAGGCTGTCAATCACACGAATTAACACTTAATGAACAGAGGCAAACAAGGGCAGACAACGGGTGTGGTGCAAATTCAATCACAGAACTAGAGCCGTGTTCACACAGTGCAACCAAGAACTCTAAGCCAAGAATCACCTGCCTCCTGCACCACAGCATGCGAGCAGAGGGTGGTGCAGTGACCTGAACAAGCAGAGATGTTACATGTATACTACGTGAAAATAATGGGATTAAACAGATATATTCAGGACTTCTTAGGGTAATTTCAGAGGATTTTAAGTTATACAGTAATTCGGCAGAGACCTGGAACAGATCACTGTACAATGCAAGTGAATGCGGTTTTACAAAATATACATGTAAATCTGCAGCAAAACTGACAGCAAAATCAGAAATAATGAGAGATAAAGTTCTAGTTTATGTAGATATAACGTGACTAATGTGCTTTTAGCAGTCTCTCCTTTCTGATTAGAAAGAAATCTTTAAATTGTGGCTAAATAAAAAAGGAAGATATTTAGGAAAGTATGTCAAAGGCTCATTCTATGGATTGAGAAGCGGGAAATGCATGTTTCAGGTAACAGGTAAAATACCGTACATCTGCGCTCTTGAAAGTTGTTTGCGTCAATCACAGCTCTTGTACCAGTGACATTTGCACACAGACTCTAGTTGTATTGTAACATAATGACGTCGCATTCAGGGACAGGACCTTTTTCTGATTTCCCACCCTCAAAGCCTCCTTTGTCACAGGTTAAGGTAAGCACAGATACTGCCGTGACACTGGTGCTCATTTGCATGAACTTTGCAGCAAGGTTTTCTGAGTTGTCTTACGGGGGTTACTGGAAAGGTGCCTACAGCAAAATCCTTTCTATAAAGTAGGAAAGTGACTTGTCTGACTACTCCTTTGCTGCTGAATCTTCAAGAACCAGAGAATTCACTTTGCACAGTGGGCGGCCCTTGCAAAAAGAAACAACCATACCTTAACCAGGAAGTAAGGTGATGAGATATTCCAGTAAACCAGTGAACCTGAATGCAGTCTTCAGGAAGGTGAGATCTTCATTCAATGTGAAATGCGGACAGAATCATGAACCTCAGAAATTCAGTTTTATCTAGATAGGTCTTTGCTGTTCTATAACTCTGATGCTGGGATTACAAAGACAAGACTTTACTTATAGCCAATGTGACGAGGAGGAAGAACTTCTTAAGGAACTTTATCTGAGAGAACAAGGATTTAGCATTGGATTCCAACTGTGAATATGGGGAACTGCTGCAGGAAGCATTGTAGCTGTTGCCTACAGACCTGTTGTCCACCTGAAGAAACTGGAACAAAAGATGGCATAATTATTGAAAATAAAAGAGCAGTGCATACTGAATCATGTTCTGTGTCCCTGAATACACTAACTCCAAGAGAGGACAGCAGTGTAAAGGATGTCTATGTGGCTTTATTCAGTTATGAGGCTCGCACAGTTGAGGAACTAAGTTTTAACACTGGCGATCAAATGTATATCTTAAATTTTACTCATGAGAGTTGGTGGAAAGCTAAAGCCTTGGTACCCAGAGGAAAGGAAGAAGGATTCATCCCAGCAAATTATGTCGCTCCAGTCTCCAGTATTGAATCCAAACCGTAAGTCAAATTGCTTTTATTCCATATTTATTAATTCAGTAATAGGGATTCAGGTTCTGGTAGGACAGTGACATGTGACATATGCTGTATGTCGTGTTTGGAAAGCCCCCAAGAACACAAGTAATCTAGAGGCTGGTTTCTCTGTTGAAGAAAGTATTATTTGTTACAGAATTCATAACCCTAAATCTTCAAGGTACTTGAACCATCTTTTCTCTGAGATTGTATGACTTTCTATATCTGGTACTTAGACATTTATGTGTTAAAATGGAATTCCTGTAAAAGACATTTATGGTATATTCACAGGTACAATCTCTGGGACCTACCCTTATCTTTAAAATAGGGGTGCCTAAACCTCTATTCTCTTCTATCCTGTCTGGTGCCTTAGTTGCTGCAAATGGAGAGGTGTCCGCACTTATATGGCGTACCCCATTCATTCCTAACGGTCCATTCACACAGCGTTTTTTGGCGAGGATTTTGGCGCTGAATCCGTCAGAATCCATGTGAAAAAAATGCCTCCCCATAGAGGTTTATGGGTTTCACTAGCTTTTTTTTTCCCCACTAGCGGAAAAAAACTTCCTTCGGGCGGATTCCGCCTGCAAAAACCAACGCAGTCAATGGGAGGCGGAAAATCCATGTCGCGGTTATGGGCGTGGATTTTGGTGCAGATATTGGCACGGAATATGCAAAAACAACGTGGAAAAACCGCTAGCGTTTTTTTTCTAGGTCCATACACTATGCTGGAGGAAATAAAAAACTAAAAAAGCCTCAAAAAACACTCCAAAAACCGCTTCAAAAACCATTTCCTAATTCCTGAAGTGGATTTTTTCCTCGCCAAAATCCTTGCCAAAAAACTCAGTGTGAATGGACCCTGACTGTCTGAGATAAAACTAACCCTTTAAGCTATTAACCCCTTCCCACTCTGCACCATGCAATAAAATTATGAATTTTGGAAGGCAGAGAAGAAAATATGAAAATCAGTCGCTAAGCATTAAAACCTAAACTACTCTGTGTCATTAAAGGGTTAATAATATCTATACTTTCTTTTGAAGAGATATTGATATAACCTTGTTTTGTAATTCATTAAAGGGGATTTTCAGTTTCAGCAACTAAAATTGTTTGTATAAGGGAAAGTTATACAATTTTTACAGTCTCAGCTAAGTAGTCAGAGCTCTGTCTTGTAGCTCCTGCCCTTGGTGAGATCAAACCTTTATTATCATTGTTTGCTTGGTCTCCATGTTGGTCCTTTTATCTACTGTATATATGAGGTGTGGCTGTCTAATGCCTTTACTGTGGATATATCTGTATGGGCTTGTGTGCATTATCATATGGTCAGTTGACAAGTATATGTTAACAAACACCTCTTAGTGTTTTGAACTTGATACATTTTCTTGAGTTCATGAATGATTTCCTCAGGTATTTGCATGTGATACGTATCCAAATAGCTGTCCATGCGGTAGATAGTATGATGTATATGCATGTGTTTTAATTAATTATTTTAGTCACATGGGTTTATTCTCAGTAATAAAAGTAAAAGTTACGTTTTATCCACTCTGCTGTAAGACTTTATACAATTGTGGATTTGCTACTGTGGATATTGAGTTTCCTTGTCATCTGCAGCTTTTGCTGTTTATTCTGTATCAATTCCTCACAGTTTTCCAGATCTTTGCTTGCTGTCAGCCATTCTGATACTCCTAGTGGGTAAAACTCTGACCATGATAATGTGATGTACAGTCCATGGTCATGTGATGATAACACAGGCGCATAGCTCGTTACCGGGCAGATGTCTGATTACTGTGCTGTGACTATAAACAGCTGTGCAACTGTGTGTACATCATATGGCCATGGACTGTACATCACATAACCATGGTCAGAATTTCAATCACTAGAAGTAACAAAATTAGAGATGAGCGAACAGTAAAATGTTCGAGATTCGATATTCGTTTCGAGTAGCCCCTCAATATAGACTACTCAAATCGAATATCGAACCCTATTATACTCTGTGGGGGGAAAATGCTCATTTCAGGGGTAGGCAACATTCGATCAAATTATACTTACCAAGTCCACGAGTGAGGGTCGGGCTGGATCCTCCGAGAAGTCTTCTCCTTGCAGCGTCCCCGCGGCATCTTCCGGCTCTTCATTCACTCTGCCAGGCATCGGGCCTGGGCAGAGCCGACTGTGCATGCCCGCACTACAAGCGGGCATGCGCAGTCGGCTCTGCCCAGGCCCGATGCCTGGCAGAGTGAATTCAGAGCCGGAAGATGCCGCGGGGAAGCTGCATGGAGAAGACTTCTAAAGGTAGGAGAAGAACCAGCGCTGATTGGCCGACTGTATAGCATTCGGCCAATCAATGCTGGTTCTGACCGAACTTTTCCATTCAAATAGCGAGTGGTACTTGATCAAATACGAGTATTTCGAATACCGTAGTATTCGATCGAATACCTACTCGATCGAATACTACTCGCTCATCTCTAAACAAAATGAATGACAGCAAGTAGAGATCTAGAAAACTGTGAGGAATTGACACAGAAAGTCTACAGGAAAATTGTATAACTTTTTAATATACAAACAATAACATTTGTCTTTCAATATTGGTCTGGCCGTGGCCATTAAATCAGTTATGATGCAGTGAGCTCCCGGTACCGTAGCTCTTCACTGTTAGAAGGGCGTTCCTGACAGTCAGTCAGGAACGCCCCTCCTCACGGTAGTGCCTATTGCGCTTTACAGTGAGAGGGGGGAGGAACACTCTCACAGTACAGCACAAAAGACACTACTGATGGGGAAGAGCTACGGTACCGGCACCAACAACTCTTCACCTGGGGCACAGATCATGAAAGCAGATAGAGCGCTGAATTCAGCGCACTGTCGGCTTTCTAGCGGTATATAAAACCGCATGTGTCCCAACTGATGAAAGGTCCTCTTTAAGGCCAAGGATCCACATAGCTAGCTAAAGTAATGCAGTACTCGAGGGTTAAAAATGCTCACTATGCCCTTTCACACAATCCTTGAGGGGAGCAGTTTCTAAAATAGGGGTTGCATTTTTTATTTTGCTTTAGACCCTCTGCAATTGTTCACGAATGCAGTGTAAATAACCACATTAGGCCTCAATTAAGTATGCTTCTTTATTTTTGAGACTTGCCATATTTGTACGCAAAAGAGTAGAGCCACATATAGGGTGTTTCCAAAATCAGGAGACAGAACATAATAACTGCAGAGCTGACATTTTACAGTGCCGTGACATGGGCAAGACCTATTGAGCGCTGAAATAGCCTATTTGAGAACATTTCAATTTTTCATTTTGCACCGTCTGCTGCATATTTCTTTTTGGAAAGCATCTTTGGGATCAAAATGGTCACTATACGGTTTGAGAGATGCAATTCCAAAAATTGAGTCACTTCTTGATACTCTCCACTGCATTAGCACCTTAGGGGCAAATTTGTCATGGCACCTGAAAAGTCTATTGGCACTGCCTTCTTTCTATGCTCTGCCTTCGCCAATATAGTATTATTCCTCCACATGTTGGGTATTTCTGTAGTCAGGAGAAATTGTGTAACAAATTGTAGGATACATTTTTTCATTTAACCCCTTGCAAAAATGAAAAATTTTAAATATAATGTTTCATTTTCACTACCCGATGTTAATAAATCTATGAAACAACTGTTGGATCAAAATGCTCAGGATTGCCCTTGATAAATTCCTTGAGGGAGGTGGTTTACAAAATGAGGTCATGTTTTGGGGTTTCCATTGTATTGGTAAGTTAGTGGCTCTGCAAATGAGACATGTCACCCAAAAACTATTCTGTTAAATAGTATGACAGTTACAATATTCTCTAGTACAATAAGGGTTAATACCCTACTGACATCATATCTGCTATATTCTGGGAACATAGGTGCGGTTAGAGTACACCATAGTAGAAATATCCTTACATAGCAGCAAGATGGAAGGTAACACCCCTTCTCATGAATATAAATTAGTGACAAATACACATGTCTAGGTCTGTCTTTGGGAAGACCAGGAGGACGGTCGTTGGGATAACCAGGGTGGGTGACCCTGGCAGGTCGTCATCCATGAAGGGGATCCATGGGGAATCTATGGCAGGTCTGTCTGCTATCCCTCTCTGTCATCCTGGACAAGATGTCGTGAATATCCCAGATGACCGGACCAGATGATCAAGCATGAACCAAGCTGTAACTACAAGATATCCAGATGAAGAAACCTAATTTATCTGAAGATGTAAGCTATATTGACATTGACGGATATTTGTGTTATTTTGGACATTTTCCCTGTTCCTGTGTTTTCCTTCAAGCTATTAATAAACCCATACACTGATTTATAACGAGCTGACTCCTCCTATCGTGGATAAGGCCTACAACACGTGATTTGGCCCATAACACGTGGCACAAGTCTCACCCGCGCAAATACAAGATATTTAACATATTCCAGCAAAATTTCCCCTATAAGGCCAGGACTCCGATTTTTCCCGCAGCATTTTACAGTCAGGGCAAAGTGGATGGGATTCTAGCGAACCCCATGCCAACTTTGCAGTTAAAACTGCGGTGTGTCCGATTTCCAAAACCGGCATGATTTTAGAAATTGCAGCATGTCAGTTATTCCTACAGAAACGCCCAGTGGTTTCCTCATAGGTATCAATACAGAAGGTCTGCAGAGGAAACGTCTGCGAACTTTCTGTCTAAAGCGCTGCAGGAAGAACCACAATGCGTTGCTGCTGTGGTTTTTCCTACAGCGCTTTTTTGCTGCGGGACGTCATGTGGGTCCTTAGCCTAAAAGTCAAATAGCACTCTTTCCTATCCAAACTCTGCCATGTACCCCTACAGCAGTTTATGATCACATATGGGTTGTTCAGAAGAAATTGTGTAACGACTGTGGGTTTCTTTTTCTCCTTTAACCCTTTGTGAAAATGAAAACTTTGGATCTAATACGACATTTTATTAGAAAAAAGTAATTTTTAATTTTCATGTCCCATTGGTAGTACATTTGGTGAAACAGCTGTGGGTTCAAATTGCTGACTGTACCCCTCAATAAATTCCTTAAGGGTTTAGTTTCCAAAATGAGGTCATTTATTGGGGCCTTCCACTGCGCTGGTACCTCAAGGTCTCTGCCAATGTGAAACAATTCCAGCAGAGTTACTACTATGGTGGGCTAGTCCAAGTCTGCTCAGAGTGGACACATTTACTTCCTTTTCACATCCTGTTGCCGAATGACTCTGCTTTTAAGAAGTGAAAAGTCTGTGAGGAGAAAGGAAGCAGCTAATACCTCATGGCCATGGGTAAATATGATTATGGGTGGAACATCTAAACAGAATTGTTAGATATTGATTTTCTTTTCCAAAGTCACAGTGGTTTGGATCATTTATTTTTTTCAGGCAATAATGTATTTTAAGTGTTCTACATACAGTATTTCTGTAGTTCTGTAAGTCTGCATAATGACACAGTCGTAACCCACGTCTGTCATAGAAGTCACATGGGAGTCCAGAGAGGTGAGTAACATGATACTCTGGGGTTTAAAAGTACTCCAGGGCATAATAGTTTGTGGGTGGTGTACCCCAAAAATGTTTGCAATATATGTAATACACACTGTAGGGGCCACTGTCAGACATTATACTGAATGCAGGAGCCACCATGTGACATTATACTGAGTGGCGGAGCCACTGTTGGACCTTTGACTATGTGAAGGGGCCATTATACTGTGTAGAAAGGCCACTATGGGACATTATATGTATGAAGGGGCCATTATGGCACATTATACTGTGTTTAGGGGCCTTTATAGGATATTATACTGTATGGAGGGGCCATGATGGGATATTATACTGTCTAGAGGCCACTTTGGGATATTATATGGTATGTAAATGGGGCATTATACTGACACAATGGGACACAATGTTGTGTGTGTGTGTGGGGGGGGGGGAGGAGTACAAGTGAAAATATTGCTAGGGGCCCAGTCTTTTCTAGTTACACCCCTGCCAGAGCCTTAGATATCCACAACATTTGGCGTAGCAGGAAAGTCTCCTGTAAACACTCTGCTTGGCATTGTTAGTACAGCTTTTTTCCGGTCAATATTGTCAATGAGTCAGTCTCTGGTTGTTACTACTTATAAGGTCACTCCATACATAACTATTGTGGAAAAAATTCTGCCATTGTTAATGGGAAAACATCGGCTGTTGCTATGGATGCATTGTGAGTGTCTTAAGGTTGGGAAAATTGGTCACTGTACCTTTGAATTGCATGTTTAGTAATGTCATTACAATATGCTATAATACTTCAATGTCATTTGATAAGTAATGCATAGTACTGTACACATTACACAGCAAACACAATACCTGGCAGTCCACCAAGTCACAGTTGTAAAGGTGCATTATCTTAATATGTCCAGTCTTACGTCCTCATCTGACTCCTTGTCACTAACTACTGACATGGAAACAAAAGTACTGTAGAAATTGTTTATTGTAGAAGCAAATTGGTAAGCAAGAAACATTTAAAAAATTAGAATCTCAATGGGGTACATTTATCATGTCTTGTACATGCCTTGCCCATGAAGGCTTGCATTTTTTTGTGTAAGTTGATGTTTTTCGCAAAAAAATGCAACTTTTTACTCATTTTCACCATCCTCGCCACTTTCTTAAAATTGAGAGTGATGTGTGTGAACTGGTATAAATGATGCCTGAAATCTGCTGCCAACTATAAGCAGTGCAACACTCTGCTGGAGGATGTGCCTCATTCAATGTCAGTCTTCATATATCTCCCAAATAGTTATATCTAATACTGTGTTCCATTGTTTTCTACCAATTTTTATGAGCATTGCTTCTTATCTCTTTTTCATCTCTTTCATCTTAAGAGGAGATAGCTAGGGACGTTATTTGGATGCCAAATATGATGGCTGCACAGCAAGCACACTGCACTCTGGTTGCCTCCCAAGGGGAAGAAACTTCCCCCGAGAAACCCTCAGGCCCTGAGTTACCTTCAAGAGGGATTTTTTCGGTGGGGCCTTTCCTGTAGCACTCCTCCTGCACTTCTGCTCTGGTGCCATTGCCGGCAACACAGCATAGCTCACTCCCTCATATGGGGATGGAGTCTAGGCGGTACCCAGACCTGGATATCAACCTGCCAGATGCTTCTGTACCTTTCATCTCCTACATGCTCCGAGGCATCCTCACCAGCCTCCCTGCTACCTGATTCCCCATCAAGTTCTGTGCCATCTTGCTCTTCGTTATCATGGCCAAGACAAACACTCAAGTGAGACTTGAAGCCTGCTATCCACTCACTACTCGCTCAGAATGTCACTTCTGCCAGAGGCCCTTCTGAAGCACCCATCTCTCTTGATCCCCTATTGAGCTCCTATTCTCCAGGACTTTGACCCTTGCTCCATTTTCCCACATGCTGCACTATCACAAGTAACTGCACAAGACAGTCGGATGCTCCCCCAAATGCAGCCCACCTCTGGATACTTGTTTTATGGCTCCTCTTGGGCTCCCTCCTCCACTCTAGTGTGGCTGGCAATGGTGGAGAACACCTGGGATATACTCCAATCAGGTCCCATTCCAGTCCCCAGCCCCTCATATATCCAGCTTCCTGATTCTCTATCCCAGCGGCAGTCTCTATTCCTCCAGCTTCCCACTAAGCAGGATTTTAAAATCCTAATGGACGAGGTCAAAGGAGAACTGCAAGAGGGAGATTGCGGCTGTACGACTGAACCTACACCAACCAGCTGAGAGGCTGGATACGCTTGAAAACACTCATGATGAGACTCGACTGTCACATGTCTCAGCACCTAAAGACACTACCCTCCATCTTGAGAACTTGTATAATAGAGGCTGATGTTGTAATATTAGGGTCTATGGTTTCCCAGAAGCTACTGGTGAGAAAAATCTGAAAGTCTATAATATTGGGTAAACAGAATGTGCTTTGCAGCGTGTCAACGTCGCAGT
This sequence comes from Leptodactylus fuscus, assembly GCF_031893055.1. Lineage (NCBI taxonomy): Eukaryota > Metazoa > Chordata > Amphibia > Anura > Leptodactylidae > Leptodactylus > Leptodactylus fuscus. The sequence goes on from NC_134267.1 coordinate 103,862,820, forward strand.
TATTTATGATCCTGACAAAATTGCCCGCATGTTTTATGACTTTTATTCTAAGGGCTCGTTCACATCTGCATTCATCTGTCCTTATTGCAGGTTTCCGTTTCCTGCATAAAACAGATGCAGGAGACGGAAGCCTGCAGGAGACTTTCTCACCCATTCAAATGGATGGGTGAGAAAGCTGTCCGGCCGTGCGCGGCAGTGAGCGTTTTGCGCTCTCCGCTGCGAAACCGGGTTTTATAATCCGGACACAGAGTCGGACATGCAGTACTCTGTGTCCGGATAAAAAAATCTGGTTTCGCGGCGGAGAGCCTAAAACGCTCACCGCCGCTCACGGCCGGAACTGGTCTATGGTTTCCGTCTTCTGCCATGCAGAAGACGGAAACCATAGAACGGAGACATTGAACGCAGGTGTGAACCCAGCGTAAGCTGTATTCCTTGCTGTCTGATGTTTCCACTAATCTGGGTGAAAGGAAGAGAAGGCTTCAAGAAACTACTTACGTTGCTGTCACCTACCTATCCTCATTCCTACTGCCCCCATTTCCAAGGAGGAGTTAGTGCACACACTTAAGGACCTACCGAATGGGAAATCCCTTGCTCCTGATGGATTTACTTACGCTAGGTTCACACCTGCGTTCAGGGTCTCCGTTCTGTGCTTTCCATCTTCTGCATGCCAGAAGACAGAAAGCACAGACTGGGTCCGGCCGTGAGCGGCGGTGAGCGTTTTATGCTCTCCGCTGCAAAACCGGATTTTTTAATCCGGACACAGAGTACTGCATGTACGACTCTGTGTCCGGATTAAAAAACCCGGTTTCGCGGCGGAGAGCATAAAACGCTCACCGCCGCTCACGGCCGGACATCTTTCTCACCCATTCAAATGAATGGGTGAGAAAGACTCCTGCAGGTTTCCGTCTCCTGCTCTGTTTTATGCAGGAAACGGAAACCTGCAGAACGGAGACCAGGCGCAGATGTGAACGAGCCCTTAACTGTATTATGTCTTTGGATTTGGGCTTCTTCCCTGCCTTGTGTCCCTATTCCCTATTCAATTCCTCACTCTATTCTTCACTCAGGTCGGGGCCACCTCAACTGTAAAAACTTCAGACTCATTGCTCTTTTAAACACTATTCTTAAGCTGTTCACCTGTTTGTCTTCAACATTTCCACATCTGATACATAAGGATCAGATAGTATTCGTTTCCTGCCGGCAAGGCAGTGATAATACTAGAAGAACAATAGATCTAATAGATGTAGCCTTTAGGTTTGCCTCTGAACTTTTGGTGCTCAGCTTAGATGCGGAAAAAAACTTTCATTGCCTGGGTTGGCCCTTTAGGTTTGCTACTCTGGACAATTTTAACCCCAGAGGCCCTTTTCTGACAGCAACCAGGGGCTTTGATACCCTCGATCAAAATTTAGCTTCCTCAAGCCTCTTGTTCTTTGTTCCCCCTACATAATGGGTTGAGGCAGGGTTGTCCACTCTTCCCCTTACTTTTTGTTCTCTGCATAGAACCCGTGGCTGTTGCTATCTGTTTGCACCCAGATATTAGTGAGGTAAAGGTTAGAGATAGAGAGTTTATGGGTTTTTTTTTATTTGCAGATGACATACTTTTGACTCATACCAATATCCACATTACACTCCCTAATTTCCATGCCCTTTTAAAACAATTTGGCCATCTCTCAGAATATAAAATCAATACCTACAAAACAGAGGCCCTAACAATTCAAATCTCCCCACTTAGTACAATTCTGATCCTCGATCCTGTATAGCTAGCAGGAGTCCTCTCTGAAATAACTAAGTATCTGACTCACTAAAACATTTTCCCTATTGTACTAGGCTAACTTCCCTCTAATTTTTAGACAAATGAGAGCCTTCCTTACCAAGTGGCTGTCACTCCCATTGTGTCTTTGATTTCCATGAGAAAATGTCTACTTTGCTTAAATTTATTTATTTGAGACGCTTCTGATTCCAGTACCCTTGAAGGACCATCGATTATTACAGGGCTCTACAGTATATTGTGGTTTGTCTGGGTTTAGGGAAACATAGGCTTTCTATACTAGTAATGATGACCCTGAAAAATAAAGAGGGTTCTGCCCTCCCCAAATTTTTTCTCAATCGATTGTCTGCGGTTTTTGCAGCAGAGACTCCAAAGCAGATTTGATCCTATTACAAGTAAAAAACAAGACCTCTGAATGGTAAACATAATACATATGATATGCTAGGATAAAAAAAAGAATTATGTTATAAAAATGTATGCAATAAACAACCTTAAACAAGAATTGAAGTAGCACCGTCACCAAGTGTATAGTCCTTAATTGTAGTAGAGATCTGGGTCTCGAGATACAATGTCATGAGCTATAATTGAAGATAGTATAATAAGTCTAGGATATTTAATCTTTTAATCCAAGGAGACCACACCTTATCAAAGTATGTTGGGTTAAATATATGACAGCATAAATTTTTTCAAACGAAATAATTGTGTCAGTATGCCTAATGACTTCTGATATGGAGAGATATGGTGTCCTCCATTTGGAAGCAATGTGGATCTTAGCAGACAAGTTCTCAAGGCAAAATTTGTTTTGAAGGATGATTAAGATGCCTATTTTTTCAGCTAAAAGAAAAAAACACTGCCATCCCCTGAAATTAATGGAAACCGATTTTGAAGCTGATTTTGAGGCGTTTTCTGCCTAAAAATTAGTTTCAAATTCTCTCTGTGTGAATATACGCTTAGAGATAGATTAAAACTGCTTGTCATCTTCACCTTCGAACTTTTCTCATTTTGATTGTTTCTGCTTGGCTACTTGACTCTTTGGCCACTTACAGGCCTAAGAGATGGGTCAAAACATGTAATAAGGGATAACAATGGATGGCTCCTTCTGTTGGCTTTCTGATTGTTTGCACATAATAAAGTGCAGCATGCCACGCTTTTTTTTACATCAAGAGAAAAACCGAACAAACCAGCAGGAAACTAACTGAAGGATCTAACTGTATTTACTTTAACAAATTAGCAATTAATTAATTTAACATAGAAGTCAATGATGTCAGATACAAATGGAAATTCTTCTGTTTGTACCTATCCATCTGTCATTTTTATGCCTGTTGTTCTAATCCTCTGACGGAAGTAATGTAACACTGTCTTAGGAGAGATGGTACTGTTTCCATATATACAGGATACCATTGATTTCTACAGGACTGACTGATAAGATTATGTGTATAAAGGTGTGCCTGCTGTTCCTGGATGACAGATGTCAGGTAGAGGAGTAGATATAGGAGTCATAGAAATTACTGCTGTATTTGAGCCCTTAAGACCTCACCACACACTGTATGCTAAAACATTTCTAGCAGATGGAGACATAACTTGGGGCTCATAGGCCACAATCAAAATGTGTAACATGCTCCCCACTTACCAACTGCCATTTATTAGACTTCTGTGGAGATGCCTTTGGGACTCCTCAGGCTCTAGGGCATGGTAGCAGTTGCCACCTCTGCACCCCTATAACTACCACCTTGATAGCAGAATTCTGTAGCTGAATAGACACCCTGTTCACCCTCACAAAAACCCACACATTCATTCATGCAGCCTGGATTTGTTTGAGTTCGGGGCCCAACATGGCGTTTTGCAGTGACTGTGAATCATTGCAAAATGCAAATCCCATCCACACATAGCAGAAAAATATGCACAGCAGACACGTTTTGGAAATCTGAGCATGTCAAATATACTTATAGAAAAGTCCACAGCTTCCCTATAGGTATAATGTAAGGTAAGGAAACCTCTGTGGACTATCTGTGAAAAGTGCTGTGGGAAAAACTGTGATGTGTTTTCACACAATGCATTCTTGCTGAAGCCCACTACGTGAGGCCTTAGCCTTAAACTAAATTTATGGCAGGAAAGGTGGGGGGGGGGGGCTTGTGAGAAGCAACTCTTTACTACCTTACTTTGCTTAGCTACCCAACAGCATACCTCCCAATTGTCCCTGATTCTGCATGGGGGGGAGGGGCATTAAATTAGGTCATTAAACTGGAGGCAGATGAAGGGGGGGCATGAAACTGGGAGCAGAGAGGGAGGGGACATGAAATCTGGATAAGAGATATAGGGGGACTTTAAAATGGGGGCAGATGAAGGGGGAAATTAAACTGGGGCAGATGAAGGGGCACTTAAACTGGGGGATATTAAGAGGGACATTAAACTGGGGACAACTGGAGGAGGACATTAAGCAATAAGGATCATTGGAGGAGGATATTAAACTGTAGAGTAGCTAGAGGGGGACCTGTCCGCTTCTAGTTGACCCCATTTTAATGTCTCCCTCCAGCTACCCCTATGGTTTAATGTCCCCTTCCAGCTTCCCAAGATTAATGTCCTCCTCTAGTTGCCCCCGGTTTAATGTCCTGCTCCAGCTGCCATTAATTTATTGTCCCCCTCCAACTAGCCCACAGTTTTAAGTCCCTCTCCAGCTGCCCCAGTTTCATGTTCCCTCTAGTTTTCCCCAGTTTAAACTGGGGCACCAGGAGAGGGACTAAATACTGTGGGGCAGTTGGAAGGGAACATTAGAATGTGGGGGCATATAACGTACGGGTGACTGTAGGAGCATTATACTGTGTGGGGGCACATGGAAAAATGGATGAGAATGGCCGGAGTCAATGTAGAAGTGGGTGGTGCTAAATTTATGCATCACGCATAGCTTACAGCACATTTTGTCCCTTTTTCTGTTCTTTGAAATTTGGGAGGTATGCAACAGTAAATTAACAGTCTAGAGTGTGTATATTGAAGAGTCTTTTCTCTTATATTCTTGTTGCTATCAAGTCTGCCTTATCCATGGAGTTTGGAGAACTCAGAGACGCTCCCATGTTTAATAATGTTGCTCTAGGTGCTCATGCTGTTCACCCTGCTGTTGAACATGACTCTCTAATATATAGGTAGCTCATCTGAAAATTCCCTTGATGTATATACTATTGTATAGATGCATCTTGCTATAACAAGTTTACTCATATCTTGTATAATATGAGTTCATGCATCACTTGCTATATGATCTGAAGGTGTGATTGCCAAGTGGAAAGGCTGAAGCAACTCTATGCGCCTGCATATGATGGGGCCAGTTTATGGTGGAAAAAAACACCTGACAGGCTTACTCTTAGGTCTACACCCCACATTGCGAAAACACAGCGATTTGGCTATGGCAGAAATGCTGCAGCAAAACCAGTAGTGTTTTACATTACCTACAAACTGTATGGTATTCTGGCTAATTCCATCCACACATTGCAGAAAAATATCTGCAGCATAATTGCTGCAATTTCAAAAACTGTTCAATTTTTTTAATGTGACTTATACCTATGGATAGAAAGAGTTTTCCTCTTTCTGTGAAAAACACTGCTGAAAAAAAATCATGATGGTTATCTGCCGCGGTCTTTTCTACAGCGCTTTTTGGCTGCGGCTCGCTATTGGGGGCTTTAGCCTAGATGATATACCGTAATAAGTACGTGTTACTTATAAATCTCTGGATGTGTTGTATTTTATTGATCAATAGTTCAAATCTCATTACGTAATGAATAATTACATGCTTTCTAACCATGTCTAAAAACTGTTTAGCAGCAGATGATACTTTCGGAGGTGCAATACATTTTCATGTAAGAAGAATGTCTGGAATTATAATAGATAGTTTTGTAATCCTAGTCTATAAACAGTTTAAATTATTAGAGTGAGTAAACACAGGAAGCCTACCCACACCCTGACAGTTCTGACTTACACCCATGTTTGCCACAGTTGTTAAATCTGTATTCATCATAGCATGGATCTATATGTATCTATGGATTATTCATATATGTGATGTATGTGCAGATTATTGTAAATTTAATATTCATTTAAACGATTTTGCATGCTTGTTTTTAAAGGGGCTCTATCATTGGGAAAAGTCATTTTTAGCTAAGCATATACTTACATAGCCTTTAGAAAGGCTATTCCACACGTACCTTTTGTATGTAAATTGCCTCAGTATGTTTTGAATAAGATTTTTCCTGCAGCACAGGAAGTTGTCAGCAGCCTCCTCTCTGCTATTCTCTCCTATCTGTGTGTGCAAACAGGAAGCAGGAAGTCATCACCAGCAACAGCAGCCTGTGCTGTATACATACATAGGAAAGAATAGCACGGAGGGTGCACGATGAGACTTCCAGGGTGCACCAAGAGGCTAATGAAGAAGCATATGAATAAAAACAGGCTCATTAACCCCTTCCCGACATGCGCCGTAATAGTACGGCGCATGTCGGGTCTGTAACTATGGCAGCCGCCCAGCTCTAAGCAGTAGACAACCGGCTCTAATGCCTCCGATCGGTCCCCGGACGCCGCGTGGAGGCGCCATTTTGCCCGGGATCGCCGGCTCCTGGAGCATGCTCCAGGGCCGACGTCCCATTGCCATGACAGCCGGGAGCCTTGTACAGGCTCCCAGGCTTGTCTGCAAATCCTCTCTTTTGCAGGCTGGTCTATGCAGCCTGCAAAAGAAAGGATGATTTTTTGCAATGCATTGCAATGCATTAGCATTGTAATGCATTGCATTAGTGATCAGACCCCCTGGGGTTCAACACCCCTAGGGGGTCTAATAAATGTAAAAAAATAAATAAAAAAAAGTAAAAAAAAATATAAAAAAATATAAAAAGTATTAAAAGTTCAAATCACCCCCCTTTCCCTAGAACACATATAAAAGTAGTTAAAAACTGTGAAACATATACATGTTAGGTATCCACGCGTCCGAAATCGCCCGCTCTACAAATCTATAAAAATATTTTTCCTGTTCGGTAAACGCCGTAGCGGGAAAAATAGTCGAAAGTGCCAAACCGCCTTTTTTTCACTGTTTTGATTCTGATAAAAATTTGAATAAAAAGTGATGAAAGCAATAACATTTCCCGAAAATGGTAAAACTAAAAAGTACACCCGGCCCTGCAAAAAAGACGCCCTATGCATCCCCGTACACATACTTATAAAAAAGTTACGGCCGTCGGAATATGGCGACTTTTAGAAAAAAATTTTTTTAACACAGTTTTGGAATTTTTTTTAGGGGTCAAAATGTAAATAAACCCATATAAATTTGGTATCCCTGGAACCATACCGAAACACACAATATAGGGGACATGTCATTTTGGCTGCACAGTGAACGCCGTAAAACCAAAGCCCGTAAGAAAGTCGCAGAAATGCATTTTTTCTTCAAATCCACCCCATTCTGAATTTTATTCCTGCTTCCCAGTACATTCTACAGAATAATTAATGGTAGCAATATGAAGAAAAATTTGTCCCGCAAAAATTAAGACCTCATATGGCTCTGGGAGCGGAGAAATAAAAAAGTTATGGGGTTTAGAAGGAGGGGAGTCAAAAACGAAAATCAAAAAATGCCATCGGCGGGAAGGGGTTAAAAAACCACTGAGGCGATTTACATACAAAAGGTAGGTGGGGAATAGCCTTTCTAAAGGCTATGCAAGGATGTGTTTGGTTAAAAGTGACTTTTCCCAATGATAGAGCCCCTTTAACACAAAATTAAAATACTGAAATGTGTTATAGGGTATTAACTATTTTTGCACACTGCCATAATTCTACAGCATTGGTGCCCAAGCACTTACTTTCATCAGTATAATGTACATTTATGGTTTTATCCATGTGTACATGGGCAAGGGGTGGCTGTGACTGACGGTGTAACAGAACAGAGTTAACCCACAGTCCAAACTATACCTGGAGATAAAGTGGCCTAGGCTACATTATACTCCGGGGTATAACTTGGCCTACAAGTTATACCCCAGAGTATAAATTAGCCAAGGCCAACTCATACCCCCAGGCCAAATTATAACTTCATCAGCAGCATTTTGTAGCATTAGGATTTTGGCACTGAAAATCCACGTGGAAAAATAGTCTCCCATTGACTTCAATGGGTTCCTTTTTCCTATGGGGAAACCGCCAGCTCGTTTTTTACCACAAAGTGGGCATGGGGGTTTGCTATGAAAGACATTTATGGCATATCCATTGGATATGCCATAAATGTCTCAAAAATATGGTCCTGGAAATCCTGGAGGCTACAGGTATACAGGATATATATATATTGCGGGAAGCCTGGAGGCTACAGAAATACAAGAACAGACAAGGACTAACAAAAGATTACACAGGCTCTGACCAAAGCAGAAGCATGCATGCAAACAGAGCAAGAAACTTAACAATACACACATTGCTGAGTCGCCAGATAAATACATGCATCGCTTTCCAAATTATTATGCAAATATTTTTCTCTGATTTTCCTGAATGGTCGATACAAATGACAGTCAGTATAATGTTCAAATCTTTAACTGTTGAAATATTAATCAGATTTTAATGGACAAACCTCCCAATAATATATTTTTTTTCTACAAATTCAAAAAATCACATCTGAGTTATTACGCACAACAGAGTTTCATTGATATCTTTACAATCTCTGCATCCAATTGAACTTGTGAGTTTTTGGTTATTTTTTACTTGAATTTCTTTGCAGGATGTCTGAATAGCCTCTCAGATCTGCTATTTTGATATGAACTGCCTTCCACCCTCATAAATCTCTTGCTAGATACTCCAAAGTTCATAATAGGGATGAGGTCAGGGGAGGAGACGGCCACACCATGAGTTTCTCTTCGTTTATACCCATAGCAGCCAATGACTCAGAGGTATTCCTTGCCGCATGAGATGGTGCATTGTCATGTATTAAGAAGATCTTTTTGCTATGGAAGGCAAAGTTCTTATGCCACCCAGACCTCGCACAGACCAGCTGCTGGTATTTTTCTGCAATGTGTGGATGGGATCCAGCCTTAAGGTCTTAAAATTACAGTTAACACGTTATTCTAAATATCTCTATATTTTATTTGCCTTTGTATCCTGGTATAAAGTTAATTAGTCACATACCATTAATAATGTGTAATGGGGGAAATTTACTAATGCACCAGAACACTTAGAAATATGCCTTGTGCCGTTTATTAAACGCTTTAGGCTAAAGCCCCACATTGTGGAAAAGCTGATTTTTTTTTTGGTTGCAGATTTTGTTACATTTCTTTTTAGCCAAAGCCAAGACTGGACTGTAAAGATAAAAAGTTTAAATGTTTAATTTATATTTCCCATTCATTTTGTAACTATTCCTGTATTTGGCTCAGAAAGACATTGCTAAATCTGCAACAAAAAAGCTGTGTTTCCGCAACAGGGCTGGGGCCCCATGTGATGTGAAAGCTACGGCAAAAAACGTGATGTTTTACACGCACTGCAAAGTGAATCCCTTCCACACAAGGGAGTGTGAGCAGGAAAAGGTCCTGGCTTTGGGTAATTTCTGAATTTGGTGAATGATGTTAAAATGAAAACAATAAAATACAGTGATGAAATGACTTTTATACCTTCTTTTCAACTGTAAAAACTGTATGCTCAAATTGGCTGTGCCTTCAAGGGTTTCTGAAACCAGTTAAGGCCTCATTCACATAGCAGGATCCAGGTCAGTATTTAGCATCAGTATTTGTAAGCCAAAAGCAAAAGTGTGGAAATCATGAAGTGGAACCTAAACCAGATAAAAATAATAATGGAAGAATTTGTGCTTCTACTTACTGATGCTGTCTGGACATGATTTTTGGACTAGGGTCCACTGTGCAAGGACACCTTAGAGTGTTGGTGACATGACACATTTGAGGACTGTACGGAAGTAGATAACTCACAAATACAGCCACAGATAAGACAATTACCTACACTATAATTTACAACACATATCTTTTTTTACTGTATAATAGAAAAAAATAATAATAAACTTTCCTTATTGCGGCAATTGTGGTGGATTATTACTGTAATATGATTCATATGGAATGGCATTTCTTATTCTAATCCTATTTTGTCACATGTACAAGAATATGTGGCTGGTATAATTCTGTCTACTCACGGAGCAAAGATTTTTGCTTTACTTCCTCCTTTATGTGATTGTGCTCATGTATTCAGTAAACTTACAGCTGGCTTTAGAATGAGGAAGCGTGATCTTCTGCATACCTGAAAGGTATATCCCCAAATGCATAATATGATGTTTTATGAAATTATAAATTTATAATATATTGACAAGCTGAAACTTAAAGTTAGAGATTTGTGAAACTGCCTGAGCATAAGGCCCCATATTGTGAGCTGCAGCCAAAAAGCACTGTGGGAAAACCGCAGAGGAAACGCATTGCATTTTTCCCACAGCGCTTTTTACAGAAAAGGAAAACTCTGCGGACTTCTACTTCAATTATATCTATAGGGAAACTGCCAGTGTTTCTGTAGGTAGAATTGATGTGCTGTGATTTATAAAACACAACGGTTTCTGAAATCGCAGCATGTCTGCTGTGGATATTTTTCTGCAATCTTTCTACTAGCTAGTGGAAAAAAGAAGCGAGCTTTGGGAGTTGATTTTGGCAGCGGATTTTGAGGCGGATTTCGCGACAAAATCCGCTGCCAAAAAACTCAGTGACTGTGAACTGACCCTAAGTTTGCTGTTCTGATCCAACATAGGATCAGAACAATGAACTAAAAAGTCAGTGGAAGCACAAATACAGATGGAGCACATTTTGTCTGCATCCAATGTTATTTACTGTAATATTAAGAACAAGACAGAAGCTTTCATCCATTTTGTTGGCTAACATTTCAAATGAAAGATAAAGTTCAGCCTGCAAGACTTTATCTTCTGTCTTAGACAAACCAGCAGAAACTTTTCTTTTGTTTATTTATATTACAGTGAATTAAGATGGATGTAGACACCTAACTTTATCATTCTGTCAACATTTTAGTCCGTTGTTCTGATCCTATAAGAACAACATACAAAAGAAGAATCCAATGATTGACTTTAGGATGTGTTTTGAATATGTAGGACAAATGTGAATCACAAATCCAGAATGATAGAATGATCAGCTATTAACTACATAAGGAACTTTATCACAGTGTGGATTTAATGCTCTTGCTCAATTCAATCTTACAAGAGCATCACGTTAGAGATGCCTAGCTATCAGAAACAGCTGGATCCCAAAGAGAAGACAGATCCAGTATTGCTTAGTAATAAAATCCAGTAATCCACTCCGAATTAAGCCCAAATGAATGGGTCTAGTCAGGAGGGGAGTGTTGCGAACTCTGCAGCGGATTCTGCCCCAGAATCCACGGCAAGAAAGGGCAGGTCGCTTCTTTTTCTGTGAGCGGCAGAAATCCACTAGCGGAAAAAAGAAGTGAAAGGCTCCCATTGAAGTCAATGGGAGGCGTTTTTTTGGACCGGATTCTGAGGCGAATTCCGCGGCAAAATCTGGTCCAAATATCCCTGGGTGAACCCAGCCAAAGAGATGCAAAATGGCCATGAAAAAAATTCATTTTTCACAGTCATCTTGTTCCTGAGGGGCACCTGTTTTCATAGATTCCCCCATATATTTCAGTGTATGAGGGATCCGTGAAAATGACCAAAAATAGTACATGACCCATATCTTAACAGAATGTCATGTGAGTGTAGAAAAACTCTGTCACGTTCTGTTAAAAGCGATGAGAGAAAAACCGAGATGGATTTCCGGCAAAGTTTTTCAAGCAGTGCTTTTTGGCTGTGGCCCGCTATGTGGACCTTAGTCTCAATAATTTATTTTTGTATTAGTTTGCAAATTTAAAGAATAAAAAACATGATTAAAAAAAAATATATTTTTTAACCTTTTGTATCTTAATCAAAATTAAACTAAAAATAAAATTAGCTAAAAAAGATGACAAACTGGTCTATCTGCAAAATGGCGTAACAATAGCTTCGATCTATTAAATTACCACATGTGCAAAAGTAAAAAATGTCATTAAGACTAGAGATGAGCGAGTACTATTCGAAACTCCCGTTTCGAATAGCACGCACCCATAGGAATGAATGGACGCAGGCAGCACGTGGGGGATTAAGCGGCCGGCTGCCGGCAAAGTCTGCGTGCCTGTTGCTTCCATTCATTCTTATGGGTGCGTGCTATTCGAAATGGCCGTTTCGAATAGTACTTGCTCATCTCTAATTAAGACAATTTCAGGTCTGGTCATTAAGGGGTTTAGTGAACATTGCTTGGTGTCATATAATACCTGCAATTTGCAGCTGGGTGAACATGATCTAAAAGTAGCAAGCCCATCATTTTTGCCAGGGGATGTCATAAGGCCACGTGGTCTTTCTTTTAAACTTACAGAGCTCATATTCAGGTTTAGACAAAGAATATGGCAGTGTCATCTTAAGTGCCATTCATGTGATCCATGTTGTGACTTTCACTCAAGCTACTTGACTTCAATTGCCTTTCAATAGAAGTGAACGCAGACTTAGCTGAGTATTACCTGCCAGGATGTTTCTTTCTTCTGAGCTGTGGCTGTCATGTGATACACCACATTATATATTCTTCTTTAGTGGACGATTCTGTATGGAGTAGCACAGTCTGCTGTAGTATTCCATAGCTAAAAGGACACTCTTTTGGCCTGTGTTGGTATAATAGAGAACCTATTTCAGGCTAAGGCAGCAGGCCCTACGTGGAAGGAACGCATCACGGTTCTTCCCGCAGTGCTTTAAACAGAATGTTTGCAGAGTTTTCCTCCGCAGATTCTCCATTTCAATTGTATCTACGGGGAAGCCGTTGGCGTTTCCATAGATATAATTGACATGCTGTGAAGGCTTTGGAAATTACAGCGAATCCGCGCTGTGGTTTTTACCGCAAAGTAGGCATGGGATTCGCAAGAATCCCATCCACTTTGCAGTTACTGTAAAAAGCGACGATTTTGCCTGCGGCGTCTTTGTCGTGGGCAAATCGCAGGGTTTCCAGCCCGTGGGGCCCCGGCCTCAGAATTGCTCTTTAAGGTCGTGCCCCATGGGTTGGAAATGCAGCGATTTCCCTGGGGCCTTAGCCTAAGTCGTATCTCAGGGCAACAAACCATATTCTTATGCCATTCTATCATGTGGACATCAAAAAGGAAGGTCCCAAGCAGAAAAAAACAAACTACCGTATTTTTCGGACTATAAGACGCACTTTTTTTCCCCCAAATTTGGGGGGAAAAGAAGGGTGCGTCTTATAGGCCGAATGTGGCGCCTGGCATCTGCTGTAATAGAGAGGCGGAAGCCGGCAAGTGATAGACGCCATTACAGGTGCCGGGGCCTGCGACATCGCTGCGCTCCTCTGCCCTACATGAAGCCAGCAGCGGGAGCTGGCTTCATGCAGGGCAGGGCAGCGATGTTTCAGGCCCTGGAGTCTATCCCTCACCGGCATCCGCCTCTCTAGTACAGCGGATGCCGGGTCAGTATCAGCGGCCCCTTCTCCCCCGAACCTGTGCCTCCCCCGTACCTGTAAAGATGCAGGCCGGCTCCTGCGCAGCGATATCGCAGGAGCCGACCTGTTCGGGTGACAGCCGGGAGCCTAATGAGGCTCCCAGGCCTGTCACTGCTATATTAGTATTGCGGCTGGTCTCTATGACCAGCCGTAATACTAATAGACAGAATGTCCCATAGACGGCAATACAGTTGTATTGCCGTCTATGGGACTTGCAATCAAGCGACCGCAGGCTCAAGCCCCGGGGGGGGGGGGGAAATAAAATAGTAAAAAAAAAAAAAAAAAAAAAGCTTTAAAAATATATAATAAAAATATGAAATAAATAAAAGTTCTAAATCACCTCCTGTCCCTAGAATATATATATATATATATATATATATATATATATATATATATATATAAAAGTAGAAGATCATATGTCATAAACCACCATTTTTTTTTCAATAAAAGGTGATCTAAGCAATAGACATTCCCCAAAATGGTAAACTAAAAAGTACTTCTGGCCCCGCAAAAAAAAAAAACACTCTATGCGTCCCCGTACAGCTGCAGGGTCACCTGTCAATGTGGCCTTGCAGCTGTTGCAAAACTACAACTCCCATATATTAAATATTTTACCAGTTTTTGCTTCAAAATTTTTTTCCCTATTTTCCTCCTCTAAAACCTAGGTGCGTCTTATAGTCCGAAAAATGCGGTATTATGTAACTTTTTAATATGCACTGTAATATGGAAATTAACAAAGTGTACATTTATCACATGACAAATACTATGCAATGGAAATATCATCAGCATTACTGGAAGGTAGCACTTTGAGCTATAAGAGCTGCTATACAGGTTTTGCTGCATTTTTGTGTTGCTACTAAACTCCTATATGACTTTTTCTGGTATCTCTATAGACGTGAATGAGGAGCTAGCAGCCATCTATAGAAACAGATCTCTGAGGTGAGATCTATACCTATCAGATATTTAGAGCATTTAAATGTCTGCCATAAATACTGGACATGGAAAAAACTCTATAACATTTTTAACAAGATATTTTTTTACATTTGGCCCTTTTAGAGGACAACATATTATATTTACAGGTCCAGACCGCTACCAAACCAAATGGCAAGCAATAGTATTATTATTATTATTATTATTATTATTATTATTATCATCATCTAAGAAAGAATACAGCAGACTTAACTTTAGTTAGCTGTAGTAGTAGTTAGTCTGCTGTATTCACAGGGAGAGAGCTTTATCTTAGGGCTCGTTCCCACAATGTAACACGGCGCTCAATCTGACACGTATACACGTGTCAGAGTCAGTGCTTCAAAACAGACTCCCATTTACTTCAATGGGTTCCGTTTAACGCGCGTAACACTTTGGCATCAATGGGTTAAAAAGCCTCCCATTGATTTCAATGTGTAGCGCGCGTAAGACGGAACCCATTGAAGTCAATGAGATTCTGTTTTGAAGCGCTGACAGAATAAGTGCCGCGTTACATCGTGGGAACGAGCCCTAACATTGTCTACTCCCACCTCCAATAATTGTCAACAAACAGGAAAGAGGGTGTGATTCCAAGCTTTGACATGGTTTCTCTGATTAGAACTGGGGCCACCTACGTGACAATAGAGAACCTAACTGGCATATCAGACACCAAAACTAGCTGCACCAGTTGATCAAGAATTGTGGAGTTTGGAGAAAAAAAAATTCTAACTGTGCTGGAATGACTGGAACAATGTCCATTAAAGAATGCAAACAACTGGAGATGGTGTAAATGGTGAAAGGTTCTGAGCAGATTGACATATAGTCTTGTAAGAAAAGATTCAGTATAATTTTATCCACTGAAATTCTTGCTGTTTCTGTGTTGATAAATTAAGAAAGCATTCTCTTTAATGATTGACAACCTCCCCTACGCAGCTTTTTTTTGTTGCATTTTTTTTTTGAGCCAAAGACGAGAATGGATATGAAAGAAATGGGTAATATATAACAAACTCTTATACTCTCTTATACCTTCTGTTCAATCCACCCCTGGCTTTGGCTCAAAAAACTGCAGCAAAATCTGCAACAAGAAGAGCTGCGTTTCCGCAGTGTGGGGCTTTAGCCTTATAGAGGACCTTTCACCACCTCCATCAATTTAAGTGTTTAGCATCTTTTATTAGTTGCTGCTCCACTGATTTTAGTGCAAATGTAATTTTTTTCTTTAGCCCCCATGGTTCCCAGGCAACAAACACAGTTAGTGTTGGTATCCAATGTGCTATTTAACCTCTTAAGGACACAGCCCAAAAGTATGTTAAGGACCAGGCCTATTTTTTCAAAATTGACATGTGTCACTTTAAATGGCAATAACTTTGAGACGCTTTAATTTACACAAGTGATTTTGAGATTGTTTTCTCGTAACACATTATACTTCATGTTAGTGGTAAACACTAATCAATATTTTTGTATTTACTTATTAAAAAAATAGGAAATTTGATGGAAATTTGGAAAAAATTGCAATTTTCAAAATGTGAAATTCTCTGCTTTTCAGGCAGATAGTCATACCACCCAAATACAGTAATAAATATTATCGCCCATATCTCTGCTTTATATTGGCATCATCTTTTGATGGTATTTTAATTTATTTTGGACGTTACAAGGCTTACAAGTGTAACAGCGATTTTCCAGATTTACAAGAAATTTAACTATGTTTTTTTGTTTGTTTTACACACTTTATTTTTTTTTTTTAAAAAAACCTTTTTTACATTTTTTCATTTGTGCTGCAAGCACACTAGAACCAGCGATCAGAGAGGATCGCTGGTTCTATACTAACTACAGACTGCAATACACGTGTATTGCAGTCTATAGAGGAAGCTAGCTATGCAGATGCATAGACTAGCTTCCTCTCGTCCTGGCATCCAAGGGGTTAACCCTCCCCGCATCGGAGCTCGCTCCGATGGGGGGGGGGGGATTAAGGAGCAGCTGTAAATTACAGCTAACACAGACTCCTTATGCAGCCGGCAGCATGCTTTATAGCCGGCCAAACCCCTAGGGTGCCATGATCACTATGGATCATGGCACCTTAAGGGTTAAACAGTGGGGGTCGGTGCATTCACCGTCCCTGCTGCTACAGGGGAAGCCTGGCTGTCAGATACAACCGGCCTCCCATGGAGATCGCACGGGCTCTGCTTCTGAGCCCGTGCGATCTCCATCACGTACATGCACGTGGGAATGCGGGAACTAACCACATTCCCTGACGTACAGGTACGTGATTTAGCGTTAAGGGGTTAAAGAGGACTTATCATATCCTCAGAGATATGTGGTATTATATCCTGTATGCACCTTTAGTTTTGCCAGCGATATCTCTCCACTGAAGGTACTGGCGGGGGGGGGGGCGTTCCTCACTGCCCAACGATGAAGCTAGGCTGTAAGGCCTGCCTTTCTGACAGTGGAGAGATATTGGTGCCAACACTATCAGCACTGATATCTCAAGCATTGGGGTGTATACCAGGAAAGTCAATGCACTGTCTTCTTTCTGGCGGTATGTAATACCACCCATCTCTGAGGTCATGAAACGTTTTCTTTAAGCTCTGTAATGTTAGAACGGCAGTGTCTGGAAGGGGGGTATGAATCAGAGCTCTGGACCAGTGCATCTCAAAGTGTGTGATAATGCCCCCTTGTGGGCGCTGGAGGCCTACAGGGGGCGGTAAAGGGCCCAGAGAAAATTGGGGGTGTTGAAGCGGTTTAGGGGAGTAATTGCTGATTTGTGTTTTTCTAATATTTTAAACTAAAATCAAAACCTACCTACCATACTATATCAATTATTATTTTATTATTGTTTTTGACTAAAGTTTAGCCTGATATTAAGAATCTTGTTAAAAATCATCAGATTCAACCTTTACATTAAATTCGTTTTAAAATTTTAATTGACATGTTTGTTTTAAGTTGAATAAAAATGTTTCTAAATATTATTTTTAAAGTTGTTTTATTGCTGTCATTACAACAGTCTCATTTAAAATGTAAGTTTGAACTCAGAAACAGGATAAGACTCATATGGCCGCTATAATTAAATTAAAGTAAGGATTGTGATCGTGATTTTTAAGATGTGATAAAGTAAAAGATTTTAGGGGACACTAGAAAATAATTGATTCTCAAAGTGGGCAGTAGATGAAATAAGTTTGAGAACCTCTGCTCTAGACAGAGGCAAACAGTGTCAGAGCTCAGAATCGCACCTCTTGCCTGCTCCTTTTTGAAAAATCCCTCCTGATAGAACTGTCACGACCTGAATTCTGGTAATAAATTGTGTATTTTTCTGGTGGGGATTTGATCTGGTGTTCTGTGGTCTTCGGGTGGTTTCCTTGCCATTAGTCCATTCTGTTTGTGCAGTTGGTATCGGCCTTCAGAGTATGCTTGAGGTTCTCTGGAGCGAACCTCAGGTGTTGGTCGTTGTCATTATCCTATGGGACGATTCTGGGGCCTTTATTAGGAGGAGGGCTGGCTTTATTAGTTGCTGATTTTTGTGGTTACAACCTAGAATTTGTGGCTCTGCGAGGAGCAGTGTTTTGCTAGAATTTCAACTGACTAGGAAGTGGTGTGAATGTTGCCTTGTGTGTGAGTCTGGTTTTCCCCTCCACACTTCTACTCTGCCCTGTCCTTCAGTTCTGTTTGCCTGACACTATCTTATTGTTTGTGAGGTTCTGGGTTCCAGTTTGTTTTGTCCCAGTCCTGTGTTAACCCTTTCCTCACCTCTCCACTGTCCCTCTCCTCATTCTCTTGTTGCGTATTGTGTTGTGCTGCGTGTCTGTTGTCCAGCACACCCCATCCTGTTTGTTTTGTCTGCAGATGCACCTTGGTTTCTGCAGGGGTGACCACCTTAGTATCCCCAGTCCCTAACTCTCTTGTAGCTCTTGCCCTATCTGTCGGCTAGGCCTTCGTGTTAGAGAGCCAGGAGTTGTCGGGGCCATGGCTAGCTTGGGAACAGCTGACCACCACTCGCAGGCAGGGCCAAGCTAGCCGCCGTAGTGTCAGGGAAAGTTTCCCTCCCCTGTTCCCTTAGCGGTGCCGTCTGCAGTCCAGATTCTGGGTCTGGGCATTGACACGAATGTAACAAGAACAGAGCCTAAATAGCACATCAGACACCAAAACTAACAACTTTGATAGCTCAGGAATGGACTAGAGAGAAAATTCCAACTGTGCCAGAATCAGTGGAGTGGCTGGAGTTGGTGGAGGTCAACTTTAAATCAAGTTGTGGCTGTAGGGAGGTCCCTGAGTAAAACTGAGTTCACACGGGGTATTTTGGTCAGGATTATGAGGTGGAATCCGCCTCAAAATCCTGACCAAAAAAACGGCTCCCATTGAAATCAATGGGAGCCGGTCAGTTCTTTTTTCCAGGAGTGGTTTGTTCCAGCTCCCAGAAAAAAGAAGCAACATGCTCATTCTTCAGGCAGATGCCGCGGCCGGTTCAGCCACGGACGGCACCCTGAAGACACTCCCTCCCACTAGGCCCATTCATTTGGGTCTAATATGGTGCAGAGTGCCGCGACTGGATGCCGGTGCACTGCACCGGCATACAGTCGCGACTACCTGTTTTTTGGACCGGAATCTGAGGCGGCCTCCCTGTCAAATTCCAGTCCAAAATACTCTGTGTGAACCCGGCCTAAGATTAAAACTATCAGGAATTTCTTTATGGCAAAGAATACGAATTACTGCCTATAATTTATAAGAACGAGTTTACCAAAGGTTAACCTATATTAAAGAGTTAGCAGAAGATGACTTGTGTTGCGTAGCTCTTTTCATGATCAAAGAGATCAGCTGCGTAAACAGTATACCATTTAGAGGAAAATGACATACAAAGCTTTAGCTGTTATAGACAGGCATAGCATTGTCTTACTTCTTTTAAAATAATAGTGCATGAATACGTCTTTAAAACCTGCTTGTCTACTTCTAAAATTGGCTCCCATTTTGGTATGCAGTATAAAAAAGTACAAAAAAAAATTTGTCCTGCATTCCTTCAATACAATACATAGCAGAACAATATGAATCCTTCAGCAATGGGGTTTTGTCTGTCCAAGCCATAATATATAATGTTTTCTTTCCTCATTGGAATAATACATCCTGATTGATCTTTCCCATGTTTTGGAAATGTTTAGCTTGTTAATGCAGTTGTTCATTAATACCTTCACCCTTTCATTCATATGTTGTCATATGGTAATATTTCTTAGTACACTACACTTTACTTTGGTATTCACACTGTTATTCCAGTTTGTGTAACACATGGATTACTCAAGTCTGCCAGAATGCTCTGGCTCATAGACAGTGCTCACACATGCTGAATTAAATGCACTATCTATTGCCTACAATGGTGGTAACAAATAAAAATGTCATCAGTATGAGCACCACCCTAAATAAAGTGCAAGAATTATACAAGAACACATTACAGTAGTACTACACTACAGTGGCTAGGAAAACTATATACTAAACCCCTATGTTCAATATACATAGATCCATTTTCGTCTAGAAAATCCCCAAAATGTCTTTTCTGATTTTTATTTTATTTTACAATAGGAGCCTATTAGTGATGCATCACACTGTATGCCTACACATTGCATCCTTCCTTCAAAAGTATATCAGGAGATATACAGTACATCCTAACATATAACTCCATATAGATATAAGTAGAGCCTATAGATGCTGTTTTGAAGATAAAGGATGGTCACCCCAAATATTAATGTGATATAGATTATTTTTTTTTTTGTCCATTCACTTTCACTTAGTTCACTTCAAAACTAAACTATTAAGTTATTAACACTTGTAGTTTTTAAAACATTTTGTTCAGGTTAAACCATTGAATTTTAACTTAATTTAACATTGCAATCTGCAGTGAGCATAGATTTGTACCATTAAAGGGATCCTATCATACAAATGTTTTTTTTTTTCTGAGTAACACATCGGAAAATTCTTCTCCTACCTTTCGTTGTCTTCTCTGCTTCGCTGTTCGCCTGAAATCCCAGTTTTTGTCGGTATGCAAATTAGTGC
This sequence comes from Leptodactylus fuscus, assembly GCF_031893055.1. Taxonomy (NCBI): domain Eukaryota; kingdom Metazoa; phylum Chordata; class Amphibia; order Anura; family Leptodactylidae; genus Leptodactylus; species Leptodactylus fuscus. The sequence goes on from NC_134267.1 coordinate 103,883,097, forward strand.
TCTCGCAGAACTGGGGGCGGGCCCCAGCGATCAAAAAGCACTGGGGGCAGGCCTCAGCGCTTAAACAGCACTGGGAGCATCCCCAGTGCTGCGAGAGAACTCTCTCCAGCGCCGCCTCCATCTTCGTCAGCAACGTCCTCTTCATCCTCTTCTTCCGGCATAAGTTTCAGACTTCTAGGCCTCAGGCAGAGCAGACTGTGCATGCCCCCAGACCACGAGAAAATGGCCGCTTACACAGTATTGTAAGCGGCCATTTTCTCGTGGCCTGTGGGCATGCGCAGTCATTTGCATACTGACAAAATCCGGGATTTCATGCGAACGGCGGCGTGGAGAAGACAACAAAAGGTAGGAGAAGAATAGCCTTTCTTAAGGCTATTCCGACGTGTTACTCAGAAAAAAAAGCGTTTGTATGATAGGATCCCTTTAAATTGCAATTAATAGGTTTCTTGCTGTATTGGTGAGCACTGCCCCTGTAATTCTTCTTGCTTGATGGATTGAATTGTACTGCTGTCACTGGGCTGAGCACCACGTCACTGTATGGATATGGGCCTCTGAGGCCTTTTTCTCTAGGCACCATGTGTACTAATAACCAGTGGTGTAACTAAAATCTTGTGGGACCCCAGTGCAATCGTTTTTCTGGGGCCCCCTACCTCATCCCTACAAAAAATTCTTGATAGTGATGGTTACGGTGCTAAGGAGTTTAATCAACTTTAGTGTGGTTAGGTAATCTGAGGGTCTCCTTGGTTTATGGACCAGATGGAAGCTGCAATCTTAATACTGATGCCAGTGCTTATGGGCCCCCTAAGGCTCCTGGGCATCGGTGCAACTGCACCCTCTGCACCCCCTCAAGTAAGCCCATGCTAGTAACTATGTTTTAATATGGAGAGTTATGACAGTTATAATTTGCAAAAGATAAAACTTTGTTTTTTTTTCAAATTGCTTTACAATAGACTATTTAATGGACATTACTTAATCCATATTATGTAGCACCAACCCATGTTAGACTTATGAACCCCATAGATAAAAAATGCTTAGAAAACATTTTTCAATTAACCAAATATATAACGGAATATAGTATATTTTGCAAAAATTAACAATGTCCCTTGTATAGTTCTATAAAGTTCATATTGTATTGCCATAACATGATGGTTCTACAGAGATTGGTAGAATCAATAGAGAGTGGCTCCACATGGACACTATTATTATAGCACTATTATGTGCAAACTACATATATAACTGCACTATATAGTGCACAGTTCTGACCCAGATGTTGCAAAGCATCACAATACACAATTCTGATGCTGCAGACCTTCTTTTTGAAGAGGTACTTCAGCAGAGGTATGCATTGTAAAGAATGCCATGACCTTTATAAATACACTCAGCTTGCAGCAATGAAACTGCTTATTGACTGTTAAACAATTAGGTATAGAAATATCTAGAAAGTGACAGTCTTCATGAGTTGGGCTCTGTATGCCTCCACATTGGATTTGAAATGAAACAACTGAGATGCCAGGTTTAATGCGAGGGGTTAAAGGTTTTAATCAAAATGGCATAGTACCCCATCACTCTCCTTCTTGGTCAAATAGCCATTACACAGCCTGGAGGTGTGTTTGGGGTCATTGTCCTGTTGAAAAATAAAAGATGTGGTAGCCATGGCTGTGGTAGCCATGCTGGTTCAGTATGCCTTCAATTTTGAATAAATTTTGAATAAATCCCAACATCTGTCTATTCATCCACATCTGTCTGATTACTAACTCCTTGACTTGTACCATAATATGTTCTGTCTGTCCCTTCAGTGCTGTGCTGTGAAGTGGTGAATTGGTAGCAATATGCATAATCCTGTATGTGGTTAATGGGTAATACTGGGGAGACTACTTAGACAATACCTTTGGGAGTGACCTAAAACCAAACTAAAATTACGGCGCTTCATGCTTTGTATTCCAGAAAACTGGTGTCCCAAGGAATGATAAATTAGCCCAAGCAAGTTGAAAAGATTTTTGCCTTTCCACTCATTATTAATGCTTTTTTTTGCAGATGGTTCTTCCGTGATACTAAGCGGCCAGAGGCAGAAAAATTGTTGTTGCAGCAAAACAGTCAGGCTGGGACATTTCTTGTTCGAGAAAGTGAGAGCCAAAAAGGGGATTACTCTCTTTCTGGTATGTAAACGACAACATTTGTTCTTTCATAGACACTATATAATTAGTTTATATGAATATTAACATTAGTAATGTTTAGTGCCAATTATACTATAACAGCATTGCTCATCCATAGTTGGCTATACATTGAAAGCAAATCCCATTGGCAACAAGGCAGGTATTTATGTATTTTTGTGAGATGTCTTTCCCTTGAAAACTGCAGCCATAGCATTGTGTGGTAATATGTATTGCATTGGAGACAGATGGTCAGTGAAAGTAAATTAGTAAATGTACATCCGATTAAATCAGTTGCCAACTGAAGTCTTTCATTTGCATCATTCATATATTTAAAGAGGACCTTTCACCACTCCAAGGCTGTGCAGCTTTCTGCACCATCTTATAGGCGCTGCAGCACATACTCTGGGGCACTTTGAATTATCTCTCTAGCCCCCCTCGTTGTGGAGTTCGGAGCCCCGTTATTTCTGGCGCCCTGTATGTTAATTAAGCCCTTCACTGTCAGAGGGGCATTTCTGACTGGCATTTCTGAGTGAAGGGAGCAGCGACGTCATCCTCATCAGTCTGACGCTGTCCAATCAGCGGAGGACGGTGTCAGAGCAGCTTTAGCTGCGTGACCTCACGACTTCTCGCAAGATAACGCACTTCTCTCTTTACGGGACTGAGAAGAAGAGCTGGAGGAGCGATGTCACTGTAGCTCCGGCTCACAGCTACCTGTAATTTGGACTGGAACCTGAGGCGGCCTCCGCTTTAGGTTCCGGTCTAAAAAACCCTGTGTGAACTTACCCTAAGGCCAGGTTCACACAGGAGTTTTCTGGTCCGGATTTTGAGGCGGAGGCCGCCTCAGAATCCTGTACAAAAAATGGCTAGCCGTGACTGGATGCTGGTGTAGTGCATACAGTGCACTGGCATCCATTCACGGCATTCCTCTCTGGATTAGGCCCAAATGAATGTACCTAGTTGGGAGGGAGTGTCGCGAGGCGGACATCCGCAGCTGAATTAGCCGTGGAATCCGCCTGAAGTAAGGGCATCTCGCTTCTTTTTTCTGCGAGTGTGAAAAAAACTCTTGCGGAAAAAGGAAATGACCGGCTCCCATTGAAGTGAATGAGGTGCGTTTTTTTGAGCCGGATTTTGACTCAGAATCTGTGTCAAAATCCGGACCAAAAAACTCCCATGTAAACCCAGCCTAAGGGTATGTTCACATGTAGGAATTTGGCCCTGAATTTGATGTGGATTTTTATGCTGAATCTGCCGCAAATTCGGCCTGAAACTTACCTCCCATTCATTTCAATGGAGACAGTAGCTGATTTTTTTCTGCTAGCAGATTTTTTCATCTAGCGGAAAATAAACATTCTGCTTGTACTTCAGGCAGATTCCGCCTGAGAAAACCCATTAAAATGAATGTGAGACACAAAATATACTTCTGCTGGTACAGAATTTGACACTAATTTTGTCAAAATCCACTAGCAGAATTTGGAATAACCCAGAAAAGGCAAAATACAGAGGAACTCTTCTCCAAATTCAGAGCCAAATGTGTAGATAGCAAAACAAGAAAAAAGCTATCATGTGCATCTACTTTGTCTCCTTCGATGCATTTTATGAAGTTATTTCTCTTGGCAGCAGCTGCCTGACACTGGTTGCTACAATTAGATTGCTTGTTATTAGAATTTAGAAATAACTTCTTATGGAACTTTCCTGCATGAATAAAATGTTTTGGTTACATTAGTAAATCATGGAAGAAAGTAGAGCTTTGTACAACACTAATTGTTATGGGTAGCGGATCGTGGACTATTTGTACCATCTAGCGGGTTTGGTTTTAGGTCACTCCCAAAGGTATTGTCTAAGTAGTCTCCCCAGTATTACCCATTAACCACATACAGGATTATGCATATTGCTACCAATTCACCACTTCACAGCACAGCACTGAAGGGACAGACAGAACATATTATGGTACAAGTCAAGGAGTTAGTAATCAGACAGATGTGGATGAATAGACAGATGTAGAGTTAGGAATGAAGCCAAAGGTTAATACATGTGTATTGTGTCATACTAAGGGCAGAGCATATATACAGTACACACCAAAAGTTTGGACACACCTCATTCAAAGAGTTTTCTGTATTTTCATGACTATGAAAATTGTAGATTGACACTGAAGGCATAAAACTATGAATTAACACATGTGGAATTATATACTTAACAAAAAAGTGTGAAACAACCGAAAATATGTCTTATATTCTAGGTTGTTCAAAGTAGCCACCTTTTGCTTTGATTACTGCTTTGCACACTCTTGGCATTCTCTTGATGAGCTTTAAGAAGTAGTCACCTGAAATGGTCTTCCAACAGTCTTGAAGGAGTTCCCAGAGATACTTAGCACTTGTTGGCCCTTTTGCCTTCACTCTGCGGTCCAGCTCACACCAAACCATCTCGATTGGGTTCAGGTCTGGTGACTGTGGAGGCCAGGTCATCTGGCATAGTACCCCATCACTCTCCTTCTTGGTCAAATAGCCATTACACAGCCTGGAGGTGTGTTTGGGGTCATTGTCCTGTTGAAAAATAAATGATAGTCCAACTAAACGCAAACCGGATGGCATAGCATGCAGCTGCAAGATGCTGAGGTAGCCATGCTGGTTCAGTATGCCTTCTATTTTGAATAAATCCCCAACAGTGTCACCATCAAAACACCCCCACACCATCACACCTCCTCCTCCATGCTTCACAGTGTGAACCAGGCATGTAGAGTCAATCCGTTCACTTTTTTATGTAGATTGTGAGCCCCATATAGGGATCACAATGTACATTTTTTTTCCCTATCACTATGTCTTTGTAGAATGGGAGGAAATCCACACAAACATGGGGAGAACATACAAACTCCTTGCAGATGTTGTGCCTGGCAGGATTTGAAATTCGTTCACCTTTTCTGTATTGTCGCACAAAAAAAAAACCGAAAACACAACTAAAGGCAAAAAAGACATAAACATATACATATAAGGGGACTAGAGATGAGTGAACACTGTTCGGATCAGCTGATCCGAACAGCACGCTCCCATAGAAATGAATGGAAGCACCTGTGACGCTGACTTTGCCGGCGGCCGGCCGGCGTCACAGGTGCTTCCATTCATTTCTATGGGAGCGTGCTGTTCGGATCGGCTGATCCGAACAGTGTTCGCTCATCTCTAAAGGGGACCAATGCTACCTGTCAAAGAACATACGTGATAGTTGAAAAAAATTTAAATATGTAACAAAAATGTAATTCAGCAATGGAGTATGGTGATAAATTAATAGCCTTTAGCAGAGAGATCAACATACAGTAAGTGAGTATTTATATGTAGTGAAGTCATAGTGACAACTTTCATATGGGGGTTAATATAGTTAGCTCTGCATAATGACAAATGTAAAAAATACTGTGGTTGCTGGAATGAAGTGAAGTAAATGAAGTCAGATCATAAAGGATAGTACATACCACGATAAGAATGCGCCCCTTCGTCAGGTGTCTGAGCTGCTGTTAACCTGCAATTTCTGAGGTTGGTGACTCGGATGAACTTATCCTCCACAGCAGAGGTGACTCTTGGTCTTCCTTTCCTGAGGCTGTCCTCATGTGAGTCAGTTTCTTTGTAGCGCTTGATGGTTTTTGCAACTGTACTTGGGGACACTTTCAAAGTTTTCCCAATTTTTTGGACTGAATGACCTTCATTTCTTAAAGTAATGATGGCCACTCGTTTTTCTTTACTTAGCTGCTTTTTTCTTGCCATAATACAAATTCTAACATTCTATTCAGTAGGACTATCAGCTGTGTATCCACCTGACTTCTGCACAACACAACTGATGGTACCAACACCATTTATAAGGCAAGAAATCCCACTTATTAAACCTGACAGGGCACACCTGTGAAGTGAAAACCATTCTAGGTGACTACCTCTTGAAGCTCATCAAGAGAAAGCCAAGAGTGTACAAAGCAGTAATCAAAGCAAAAGGTGGCTACTCTGAAGAACCTAGAATATAAGACAGATTTTCAGTTGTTTCACGCTTTTTTGTTAAGTATATAATTGCACATGTGATAATTCATAGTTTTGATGCCTTCGGTGTGAATCTACAATTGTTATAGTCATGAAAATACAGAAAACTCTTTGAATGAGAAGGTATGTCCAAACTTTTGGTCTGTACTGTAAATACACAAGTACTGTCTAGGATTGGCTAAGTACCTGGCCTAAAGACAGGACCATTTGTAGTAGAAGGAAATAAAAAACAGCAGAAGGAGACAGGAATTGCATATCTGTGTGAAGTAGAGATAAGCTGGAGGTTACATTTGCTGATAGAGATAGTATTAGTAGGTGCATACGGTGGCGTTAGAATTATATTACCTTTGTACATCACACTTCAATGGGAGCACCAGCTATTGCTAAAGCAAAGCACCATGGGTTTGGCTACTTTCCCCATGACTGCATTCACAATGGGGGGTAAAACACCCCCATTCTATGGTGGTCCTATGGATAAATGATAAATCTTGTATGTAGCATAACCCCTTTTACGAATGGAAAAGTTTACATTAGTAATTTCTCCTGTAGGTACAAAAATAAATGGACTGATCATTTGTGTTTACTCCTTTACTTAGAGTGCAATAAATCTTATGTTTGGTAAATTGTTTAACTAGCGATGAAATAAATCTATTTTCAAGCTGGACTAAGTTGCCAGTTTACTTTACTAATTAATGGAAGTCAATTGCAAAGTCAGTGATAGATATACTACTGACTATCTCCAACAATCTGCTAATAATAATAACATGTACCTGCAGACAAATACCTAAAATAGAGCAATGATTTATTATATGAAAAGCTTCATTTTAAGTCATTTATTTATTTTCAGATTATGTGCAGCTGGAATGGAATTGTAAGCTTTCCCTAGACATAATGTATTAATATAATAAATTGCCAGAACGTGCGGAATGAAATCATGAAGCATTTGGTAGAACATGGCATTGGTGCTTTCTATTCAGCATTTTGTTCATCTATAGTTCAAATTTTTATTTTTTTTCACATCAGATTATTTTTTTAATTTTTTGCAATTCCAAAGAAACAATGCAAATTACATTCTCCCTAACTTCTCACCCATACCTTTTTTATTTGCCGTTATTGTTAAAATTAATCTATGGATCCCAAATCTTCCAGATGCACATTTTCCCTTAGTTACTGTAGCAGGGCAGCAGGCTTTTGTGGGGTCCGTGTACTTACATAGCTCATCGCTTTTTAATGCGTTCAGTATTCCGTTTGGGGGGTCCCCAAATGGACTCCCGGAATGGAATACTGAACGCAGATATGAACCAGGCCTAACATCTCACACTACATATTTCTCAAATATTTTATTTTAACGTTAATTGGTAAGCATTTTAATAGGTATACTATCCTAGGTAATATTACCATTTTTACAGTACTTATCCTTCCTACAAATGTAATGCTTCTCCAATTACATACCTCCAAGTCTGCTTTTATTTTCCTATTAACCCCTTAACGCTAAATCACGTACCTGTACGTCAGGGAATGTGGTTAGTTCCCGCATTCCCACGTACTTGTACGTGATTGAGATTGCACGGGCTCAGAAGCAGAGCCCGTGCGATCTCCACGGGAGGCCGGCTGTATCTGACAGCCAGGCTTCCCCTGTAGCAGCAGGGACGGTGATTGCACCGACCCCCGCTGTTTGACCCTTAAGGTGCCATGATCCATAGTGATCATGGCACCCTAGGGGTTTTGGCCGGGCTATAAATCATGCTGCCGGCAGCATCAGGAGTCTGTGTGAGCTGTAATTTACAGCTACACGCTGCTCCTTAATCCCTCCCCCCATCGGAGCTCGCTCCGATGGGGGGAGGGTTAACCCCTTGGATGCTGGGACGAGAGAAAGCTAGTCTATGCATCTGCATAACTAGCTTCCTCTATAGACTGCAATACACGTGTATTGCAAGTCTATAGTTAGTATAGAACCAGTGATCCTCTCTGATCGCAGGTTCTAGTGTGCTTACAGCACAAATGTAAAAAAGTTTAAAAAAAATAAATAAATAATAAAGTGTGTAAAACAAACAAACAAAACAAACATAGTTACATTTCTTGTAAATCTGGAAAATCGCTGTTACACTTGTAAGCCTTGTAACGTTCAAAATAAATTAAAATACAATCAAAAGATGATGCCGATATAAAGCAGAGATATGGGAGATAATATTTATTCATGTATTTGGGTGGTATGACTATCTGCCTGAAAAGCAGAGAATTTCACATTTTGAAAATTGCAATTTTTTCCAAATTTCCATCAAATTTCCTATTTTTTTAATAAGTAAATACAAAAATATTGATTAGTGTTTACCACTAACATGAAGTATAATGTGTTACGAGAAAACATTCTCAAAATCACTTGTGTAAGTTAAAGCGTCTCAAAGTTATTGCCATTTAAAGTGACACATGTCAATTTTGAAAAAACAGGCCTGGTCCTTAACATACTTTTGGGCTGTGTCCTTAAGGGGTTAATATTATAAATGTGAAAGTTTGTGAGTTTGGATGTTTGTGGGTTTGTGTGTTCGGATGTTTGTTAGTCAATCACGCAAAACCCGCTCGACCGATTTGGCTGAAATTTTCCACAAACATAGTTAATACACCCCATTACGCAATAGGCTACTTTTCGTCACAATAGCGCACATACGTTTTTCCCAGGATCCCCACAAACCCCAAACTCACATCACCATCTCTGCAATCTCACACACTTTGGACCATAGCAAGCCACAAAATTCATATTGCCCTCTACAGCCTCGCCCCTAACCCCACACAATCTCATATACATATACTTTACCACTTTGCCCCTCACCTTAACGATACTCCAGGAGGCGCTCTTTAACGCTCCGGAGCAGCCATGTTTGCCGACCCCCACCGCTCTGACAATCCGCGACACCGCCCACCCATGTCAATACCCCTAGGCGGTCTAATAAATGCAAAAAAAAAAAGTTTAAAAAAGATATTAAAAACAAAAAAAAAAGGATTAAAAATTCAAATCACCCCCCTTTCCCTAGAACACATATAAAAGTAGTTAAAAACTGTGAAACACATACATGTTAGGTATCCCTGTGTCCGAAATCGCCCGCTCTACAAAGCTATACAAATATTTTTCCTGTTCGGTAAACACCGTAGCGGGAAAAATGCTCAAAAGTGCCAAACCGCCATTTTTTCACTGTTTTGATTCTGATAAAAATTTGAATAAAAAGTGATCAAAGCAATAACATTTCCTGAAGATGGTAGAACTACAAAGTACACCCAGTCCCACAAAAAAAGACGCCATATACATCCCCGTACATGCACGTATAAAAAAGTTACGGCTGTCGGAATATGGCGACTTTTCAAAAAAAATTTTTTTAACAGTTTTGGATTTGTTTTTAAGGGGTCAAAATGTAACTAAAACCATATAAATTTGGTATCCCCGGAATCGTAACGAAACACAGAATACAGGGGACATGTCATTTTGGTTGCAAAGTGAACGCCGTTAAACCAAATCCCGTAAGAAAGTCGCAGAAATGCATTTTTTCTTGAAATCCACCCCATTTTGAATTTTTTCCCTGCTTCCCAGTACATTATATAGAATAATTAATGGTGGCATCATGAAGAAAAATTTGTCCCGCAAAAATTAAGACCTCATATGGCTCTGGGAGCGGAGAAATAAAAAAACCATGGGGTTTAGAAGGAGGGGAGTCAAAAACGAAAATCAAAAAATGCCATCGGCGGGAAAGGGTTAACTTCAAATACTTCTGTCCCAAAGTCACTATGTAAAGTTTCTCACAACACCGTATAGCAGCTCAAATATAAATTAACTTCAACACAAAAGTCTCACGTATTCTCTGAATTACAGCGAAAAAACAAGATACAAAGTTACATTTCATATCCCATACCTTATACACAGTACGAAAACCTTACCCACGCCTGTATATACCCACTTCTACAATCACCGCAGACGAAGTCGCGGGTACCAGCTAGTCTATTTATATATTTCAAAATAATTCTATTTAGACAGATCTCCTCTTTTCATTTAGATTTTAAATCCTTTGGAAGATATAAAATTGTCTCTGTTAACAAAGTAAAAATTAACTTCAATAAGCTTTTCCATGTTTTTTCTAACCTGACCTATCTAAATGTATATAATCCAGAGATAACCTTAAGATCATCCAATACCTTGATCACATGTGTCAGTGACAGCAGTGGTTTTGTTAGAGAGAGTAAAATATTGTCTGCAATCAAACTTACTAGCTAGTGGAAAAAAGAACTGAGCGGCTCCCATTGAAGTCAATGGGGGCCGTTTTTATCAGCGGATTTTGAGGCAGATTCTGCATCAAAATCCGCTGCCAAAAAACTCCATGTGAACTAGCCCTTAGGGTTTTCCTTGAAGAGGTTTAAAATACGGTATACTTGGGTGATGATGTAATTCAGTTCTTACTCACACGTGACCAATAGGTAATATTAGAGGACTCTTCTTCTCATAAATACATGGAAACGGACATGGACATAGATAAAGGAAAAACTTACAGAATAATAGATATATCAGTCAATGTCTATTAGGCTTTTATCATTGAAGAAGTTCATAGCTAGCTTAACTTAACGTAGTGTGGAGTTTAGCAGCCTGGACCTCATTTCGCTTTGGATTTTCATCTCTGTGTGGTCAACTTCTGTGGGATGGTCATCTTCACAAAACGACAGAAACAGACAGACTAAGACTTCTGTATTTGTCAATCATTTATTTTCATTACCTTAGCACGTACAAATTCTTTGTTACTGTATATGCATACCTCCCAACTTTTGAAGAACTGAAAGAGGGACAAAATGGCAAATTTAGCCCCACCCACTTTTGTGTTGACTCCGCCCATTCTCATTAATTTTTCATGTGCCCGCACACAGTGTAATCCTCCGACAGTCACCCGTAAATTATATGCCCCCCCTCTATCTCTCCCCCAGTTTCATATATACCCTTCATCTGCCCCCAGTTTCATGTTCCCCCTCCATCTCTGCCCCCACTTTCATGTCCCCTCCATCTCTGTCCCCAGATTCATGTCCCCCATCTCTGCCCCCAGATTCATGTCTCCCCATCTCTGCCCCCAGATTCATGTCCTCTCCATCTCTGCCCCCAGATTCATGTCCCCCCATCTCTGCCCCCAGATTCATGTACCCCCATCTCTGCCCCCAGATTCATGTCCCCCCATCTCTGCCCCCAGATTCATATCCCATCCATCTCTGCCCCCAGATTCATGTCCTCTCCATCTCTGCCCCCAGATTCATGTCCCTTCCATCTCTGCCCCCAGATTCATGTCCCCTCCATCTCTGCCCCCAGATTCATGTCCCCACATCTCTGCCCCCAGATTCATGTCCCCACATCTCTGCTCCCAGTGTCATGCCGTCCTCTCCTTCATCTGCCCCCAGTTTCACGTTCCATCTCCACATTACACTTACCTTCTCCTCGTTCCCCCGCTGCACTCTGCGCGCCTCTCTCTCTCACTGGCGCACAGTTGTAGACGCAATGTGACGTCATCACATCGCGTCTACAAGCCAGTAGGCGGCTTTCAGCAGCGAAGCAAGGATCTGAGTTGAAATCGGGACATACCTCCCTCCAACCCAGACCGCAGGACATGTCACCGGAATCGTGAATGTCCCGTGGAAATCGGGACGGTTGGGAGGTATGTATATGTTATTGCTTGCAGGACTTTTCTTTCCACCTATTTTAAGTAGAATGGGGACAGAGTTCCCAAATGCTAGCGGTAACCTAGCACTAGGTGGTTACAGTACAGTTCAGGTGGTTAATATTTGTCTATTGTCTCCAAACTGTAGACTCTGTAGCATTATAATTAGAACAGGATTTTCCTATCCCTCTTAATAAGAAATCTATTTCCTTATGTCATGGAAAAATCTTACACATAGTCATTAACTTTTATAATAAAGTTTTATAACATTCAAAGTACCCTGGAGTTCAAAGTTCAGCTGATAATGGAAAAATGTCTATGCTTTCTCCTGTTTTATTTTGTCATAATTTCTTCCTAATACAATGATAAGACTCAACATTAAAATTGATTATTAAGCTATATTAGGCTGAGGACCCACGTTGCAGAAACACAGCAGAAAAAAATGCTATTCAGTACAGTACCAGCAAAGTGAATCAGATTCTGGCTATCCACACATTGCGAAAAAAATTTTTTAAAAACGCTGCAAAGAAGCTGTGACTTTACAAAACACAGCATGTCAATTTTCCCTGCGTAAATGCTCGCGTTTTTCCCTATAGATAGGGAAGAAAAACCGCAGAGAGAAATAGCAGCAAAGATGCAATGAAAATGCTGTGGAACAAATGCAATGTGTTTCTGCTGTGTTTTTTTCCACAAACTGTGTTCCACAATGTGGGGTCTAAGGTTTTATTCACATGACAGTGTTTTACATCAATGACTATAAGTAGCCTGTTGGGCGACAAGAGGGGCATTATATTGTGCTGTGCTCACAAAGGGGATATTACACTGTATGGGGCCAATGTGTGGGACCCACAATGGCACATTATAGTATGTGAAGACCACAAGGCCGAACATTATACTGTATCAGGGGTCACAAGGAGACAAAATACTGTGTGGCAGCCACAAGGGGACATTATACTGTTTAAGGATCACAAAGGGGACATTATATTGTTTGGGGTCGGCTAGGGAGACCTTATACTGTATGAGGCCACAAGGAGGTATAATATTGTGTAGTACCTTCAAAGGGGCATTAAATTGTGTGGGAACACAAGAGGGTATAATACCATATGGATGCACTAAGGTGGCATTATACAGTCTCAGGCCAACTAAAGGGGCACAAAGGGACTGGGTGGGATTGGGCAATGCCAAAGTAGGAATAGGCAGAGTTAGAGGAATGGCTTATAATGTATAAAGCTGTGGTGCATAGTGTTATCTATCCTTTAGTCCTCTGAAAGTTAGGAGGTATGCTTAGCTATTAGATAAATGTCAGTGAAAGTCTCCTCCTATGATCCGCAGACAATCTAACATGCATAGAAACATCAGAATTTTCTTGAGGAATGTATGTTTAGAATTTAATAATGATTATTTGTTCTACATTAAGATAATCTGCTATCAAGTTTACTTGGCAGAGGCTTCTCTTCCTTTCCTATTGAAATAAATATGTATGATCACCATAATTTAAAGTACATGTTTTTTGGAACATCAAATAAAATAGTTTCTTCTTACGCGTTCTGGATTGCTAAGGCTTAAAGGCAAAATAACATCCATTCATTTCAAAGGGTTTTTAAAGGGATCCTATCATTGGGAAGCAATTTTTTTTCCCTAACACGTTAGCATAGCCTTAAGAAAAGCTATTTGTCTCCTAGCTTTAGATTTCTTCTCCGTGACGTCGTTCCGTAGAAAGCCCGGTTTTTCGCTGGTATGCAAATGAGTAACTCTAACTTTTTTTTTTTTGCATGGACACAAAGTCCTGCATGTCCGAGCAAAAAAAAAAGAAAAAAACGGTTTCACCGCAGAGTGGCTGCATACGGGCAACGGCGGTTTGCTTTAAAAACCCATTGAAAAGAATGGATTTAAAAACTGACCACCAGCAAGCCGTCCCTATGCAGTTTTGCCTCACTTTTCCATGGTCTCACAAAGGATGTACAGCGGCGCTTGTGTGAACGCCCCCTAAGAGAGAGATGTGTGTATACATGGTGTACTACCTGTAAGCAGAGCATTGCAAGTATCATTCACAGGGACCATATACTACCTCCAACTTTGTAAGTTTATTGCTGGCATTTACTTGTGATTTCCTAACTGAAGGTCAGAATGAACTCAGAATTAGTTTTTTTGCCCTTCAGCCTTAATATTGTGTAATATACAATGATATATGAATTACCCGGTAAAGTACTCCATTTCAGACTGTGTAAGCAGGGTCGGACTGGGGTGTCTAGGGCCCACCAGTGGAATTGTTAATAGACGCCCACCACCAGGACCCTTCAGATCAGTGGTACTGAGACACGACGGATAAAGGTAATAACATGTTGGGAGCCATATTCACCCACTATACAATGTGCACTACCTAAACCTACTGCTACACCTTGTATGGCAAGTGAACAGCGCGGCTCCTAGCAATGCTACTATTACCTGTGGCTGCTCTGTCCTGGAAAAAGCTGATCTGAATAGGTCCTGGCTGTTGTATCATCGCAGATGTAATATTGATAGCCTATCCTAAGGACAGACCATCAATATTAGAAATATGAATATATACTTTAAAGTGGTTGTCAAGGAATTGGAGCAACCCATGTGCCGGGCAGGAGGTGTAAAATAAAAAACAAATAAATAAAAAAGCATACTCATCTGTCCCCGGCACTCCCTTGTCTACCGCCAGTGTCCGTTCAATCTCGTGCTGGCGCCTTCTTGCTGGGAGTCCTGCACCTCATGTGACTGTTGAGACCAATTAGGTACAGGATTTCCAGAAATGAGTCGCCACCATGAGACTGAACAGACACAGAGGGGGAACAATGGGGTGCTAGGGACAGGTGGGTATGCTTTTTTTTTATTTTTTATTCTTACACCTCCCTGGCGTCCACCACAGTGATCACTCCAGTTTATAGACAACCTCTTTTAAGGGGTTGTCTGGGCCAAATTTTTTATGGCCACTTTACTGGTCCCCCCATACAGTAGCCTCTTCACTGGTCCCCAATAATGTATGGGGAATAGTGATGGGGCCATTATATTGTGTGAGAACAGTGATGGGGCTGACATCCTGAGGGGATGTTAAACTGTGTGGGGCATATTAAAGGGGTTGTCCAGGGTTAAATTTTTTTATGGGCTATGCTCAGGATAGGGCATAAATACCTGAAGTGTAGATTCTGCGTCTGAACCCCTTGTGATATTACTGAAGTAGGCACAATATAACTTCTAGTGTAGCAGAACTATGAAAGATCCAGCTATTGTGACCATAATCCAGGTGCTAAATTTTAACAGGATGGCAAATATGTAATAATAGGAGACTAGAAAGGTTCATTTATGAATCTGTAGAACAGAAGATGGATGGCTTAGAAATAAAACCATTCATCATATCATCTCCATATGCAGTATGGTAGGTCACTATGCACACAAGATGCCAGTAAGTGACCAATGAAGATATCATTCTAAATATTCTAACAAAATATTTTTTGTGTTTTAGTCTATGATGGCATCACCGTGAAACATTACAGGATCAGAAGACTTGACAATGGAGGATTTTATGTATCACCAAGAAGAAAATTTCAAAATTTAGATGACCTTGTTCAAAATTACATGAGGTCGGATGATGGACTTTGCTGTAAGCTCAGAAAAGCATGTGTAAAGGTATACTATTACTGTGTGAACATGTCGTTTAATAAAATCAAATGCAGGAGTTAGATTGATTCTAGATTAAAAAAAAAAGAAGCAGTAACTATTGTAAGATATGAAGAAACGCAATTGCTCCAAGTCTTTCTGAGACTACAGCTATAATGTAACTTCAAGTTGCAACCGACAACATGTGACCTGACGTGTGTAACTTGTGACATTTGCATGCAGCTTTCTGTTGTGTCACAATAGATGTGTCCACCCTTAAGTTACCTCTAATTTTTAATTAAAACTTTTCAGTACACTATCGCAATATGATAACAAAACTCTAGACTGGGTATAATACACAACATATCGGAAGGCTGCTCATTTCATGACACACATACCTGGCCTTGTCCAGCCAAGAAACATGGCAAGGAAGGACACATCTGTTAGAGGTTTATTAAAATTTAAAAATAAGAAAATTTTAAATACCGAAAACACATAAAGGTCTTTGTCAGCCAAATTATCTCCAATATTATGTGAGTCTTACTACCAAAAATCCTGCAAGTATGGTTTATATGTAACTGTTTTATTGTGTTATGTCATAAGTTGCAATATGACCACATTTGTGATTATTAGATGCAATGACATGTGACCACAGTCACTGAGTAGCCCTAGCTTTAGTTCACACATAACAATTAGAGATGAGCGAATAGTGAAATGTTTTAAGTTCGATTCGAGTGGCCGCTCAATACTCGACTGTTCGATCGAACATCGAACCCCATTATAGTCTATGGGGAATAAATACTCGTTTAGGGGGAAACCACTATTCGACTCAGGAGGGTCCCCAAGTCCACTATGACACCCCAGGAAATGATGCCAACACCCTGAAATGCAACTGGGACAGCAAGGGAAGCATGCCTGGGGGCATCTAACATGCCCAAGTCACTGTATTATGTCGGGATCCCTGTAAGCTTGTGATATGCGGGAGAGGCGAATCAAATTTTTAGTGAGTTTGCCACCTGGTGTTCGACTCGAATCAAACATCTCGAACAGCCTGATATCCGATCGAACATGTACTCGATTGAACACTGTTTGCTCATCTCTAATAACAATATGTTTTAACTGTTTGATACATCCGAATACACTTTGTATTGTACTTTCCGCATTTTTTCATGTAATATATGCCTCCTGACCTTCAGCTGGTTTCCGTGTATGCTCAATCAGGTCTTAGGTCTTATGTTTTACTAATATCAATGGTTGTTTTTTGAACGTACTTCCTTGTTTGACATTTTATTGCACTTTATGGAAAGCCCACATGCCATCTTGTGGACATTTGTGGTAATGCATGTCCTTACCAGGTTAGCTTATATTTATCCTGCACAGGATTTTCCAATATTGCAGATAATATAAATATAAATAGTGACTAGGTTAGGGGATGAGTTTATACATTCAGGTTTTCAAAAGCAATTTTTGAAAACCAAATGCTAAGTTGTCCTGTTCACTCCATGCCACATGTGAAAACCTGAATGTGTAAAACACACCATAATAAGGTTTTTTTTTGTTGTTGTTGTTGTTTTTGCTAATAAATGGTTATCGAATACACTACTTCAGTGGAGGATTTTAGGAATTGATGCTGCAGATTTCAAATTCACTTATGCTTTTACTGAGGATGAGGCAATACATGCATGCTTTTCAATGGCTGTTAGGTTATCAGTTTTCAGAGGAGTGAACATTCTGTAGCAAGAGAGCCATCTCAGTCCCTGCCCAGAAGCAGAAAGGTATGCCAAATGAGAGGTGTAATACAGAAAGCCCTTAACTGTAATTATGGAGTGGACTAAAAAATGCTGCCACTGCTAACAATAAAGAAATATTAACTACAATATATCCTGCAAGTAGGTATCAATAAATAATAAACCAAAAGCACAACAAAGATGGTGGATGGTATATGTACCAAATAGGCGCAACCAAAAAAATTGTAAATGTGACGTACATTAAAATATAACTTTTATTTCATATGTAATGAAAGATCCCAAAGAGGATATACAGTACTTGGATAGCCAAATGTATATATAAATATGAGGGTAAAAAGCAGTTGTGAGAAATTAAGCGTGATGCACAGGATAGTGAATGAGGCTCACTTTAGAATAATGGTGTATTAGAACACCGTAGCCCTATTTGTGATGACAATAATAGCCACTAGTTTTAGGGTGTATCGCACTAATCTAGGGCATCACAGCACTAATTCAGGGTCTATCCAGACACACCAAATAAATGTTGAGCCCAAATTGCTGAGGCATCCACATATACCCACACACCACACTAGTTCCAGTAGTACTAAATAAATAAAGCCTTGATTATAACAACAAACCCTCTGTAACGTCTCTGCCTGTTCATATCTCTGCGCCACCCTCCGATCAGTTATGATACCTTGCCTTAGCTTCTAGTTGCTCTGTCTGAACACTGTCCTATTGTCTCACCTCTGTAATTGACTTTCCACCACACCCATTTCCTTCACCTTGGTTTCCCTCTGCTCCTCTAATAGTTAATCTTAGCCTTACCTGTGTGATTGACAGCCGATCTACCAATCAAGTCTGTGGCGGGTTCTGGACTTCCTATAAACAGGTCATCATCTCACACATGTTTGTTGGCTATTGAGACTCTGTCCTTGCCAAGTGCTTTTCTTGTTATTGTATTGTATTTACTAACTTCTGACCTTTGGCTTCTCTTGTTACTACTTTTTTGGATTTCGATTTGGTACTGTTTGACTCTTTCTTTTGACCTTGGCTTGCTGTCTCTGCTTCTGCGTCATTTGTCTTGTCCCGTTCTGCATAACGCTTATTCAGAGCAGGGACCGTTGCCAAGTTGTCCCTGATATTAGGACAGTTGCAGCAAGTAGGTAGGAACAGGGGCTGGGTCAAGTTTGAGACTCACTGTCTCTGTCTTGCCCATCCTCCTTGGTTTCAGTAGCAGCACTAGGGAATTGCTCAATCAACAATTCCCTTACACTCTCTTTACATAGAAAAACAATTCCCAAAAATAATTGCACAATGGAGACTAATGCCAAAAACACCAAGGTGTATATACAATAAAACCTTGCAAATGTCAAATGCAAACACTATAAAAATTGAACAAAGACAAATAGGAGGAGAGAAGGGGGAGGGGAATGATAAAAGCATAAAAATATGAATATATATATATATATATATATATATATATATATATATGTACTAGCAGGAGGGCCCGGCTTCGTACGGGTATATTACATTTTATGTTTGTGTAGTGGCCCCATAAGAATTGTCCAATTTTTCACTGGTGTATTTTGTATGTTTGTGTGTATGTCCATAAGCGTCATATGATTATGTGTATTTCATTTTGTATATCAGTGAAAAACCTGTGATCACTTGTTATGGATACCCTGGAGTAAAGCTGTATCTAATTCTTCCCCGTGTAGTACTGTGTTTAAATGCAAGTATCTAATCCTTGTTGGTGTGGTACTGTGTGCAGATGCACATATCTAATCCTCCTGTGTGTGGTACTGTGTGCAGATGGGCGTATCTAATCCTCCCCCCATGTGGTATTGTGTGAAGAGGCGCGTATCTAATCCTCTGGCAAGTGAAACTGTGTGCAGACGTGCATATCTAATCTTACGGCATGTGGTACTGTGAGCAGATACGCGTATCTAATCTTCTGGCGTGTGGTACTGTGTGCTGAGATGCATATATAATTCTCTGGCGTGTTGTATTGTGTGCAGAGTCATGTATTTAATCCTGCCCCATGTGGTACTGTGTGCAGACGCAGGTATCTAATCCTCACCTATGTGGTATTGTGTGCAGTGGTGCATATCTAATCCTCTGGAATGTGGTATTGTGTGGAAAGGCTCATATCTAATCCTCTGGCATGTGGTACTGTGTGCAGAGGCACATATCTAATCCTCCCCCGTGTGGTATTGTGTGCAGTGGCGTGTATCTAATCCTCCGGTGTGTGGTATTGTGTGAAGATGCATGTATCTAATCCTCTGGCGTGTAGAACTGTGTGCAGATGTGCATATCTAATCCTACGGCATGTGGAACTGTGTGTAGACGTGCATATCTAATCCTACGGCATGTGGTACTGTGTGCAGACGCGTGTATCTAATCCTATGGCATGTGGAGCTGTAAGCATACACACATATCTAATCTTACGGCATGTGGTACTGTGTGAAGACGTGCTTATCTAATCCTCTGGTGTGTGGAACTGTGTGCAGACGCAGGTATCTAATCCTCACCTATGTGGTATTGTGTGCAGTGGTGCATATCTAATCCTCTGGAATGTGGTATTGTGTGGAAAGGCTCATATCTAATCCTCTGGCATGTGGTACTGTGTGCAGAGGCACATATCTAATCCTCCCCCGTGTGGTATTGTGTGCAGTGGCGTGTATCTAATCCTCCGGTGTGTGGTATTGTGTGAAGATGCATGTATCTAATCCTCTGGCGTGTAGAACTGTGTGCAGATGTACATATCTAATCCTACGGCATGTGGAACTGTGTGTAGACGTGCATATCTAATCCTACGGCATGTGGTACTGTGTGCAGACGTGTGTATCTAATCCTATGGCATGTGGAGCTGTAAGCATACACACATATCTAATCCTACGGCATGTGGTACTGTGTGAAGACGTGCTTATCTAATCCTCTGGTGTGTGGAACTGTGTGCAGATGCGCGTATCCAATCCTCTGGCATGTGATACTGTGTGCAGACACATGTATCCAATCCCCCGGCGTATGGTACTGTGTGTAGACGTGCATAAGTAATCCTCCAGCATGTGAAATTGTGTGCAAATGTGCATATCTAATACTACGGCATGTGGTACTGTGTGCAGATGTGCGTTTCTATTCCTCTGGCGTGTGGTACTGTGTGCAGATGCACCTATCTAATCCTCCCCCATGTGGTACTGTGTGTAGATGCGCGTATCTAATCCTCTGGTGGTGGTACTATGTGAAGACATGCGTATCTAATCCTCCGGCGTGTTAAACTGTGTGCAGATGTGCATATCTAATCCTTCCCTGTGTGGTATTGTGTGAAGAGGTGTGTATCTAATCCTCCCCCATGTGGTACTTTGTGCAGACACACGTATCTAATCCTTCAGTGTGTGGAACTGTGTGCAGATGCGCATATTTAACCCTCGATCGTGTGGTACTGTGTGCAGATGGACGTATCTAACCCTCCCCTGTGTGGTATTGTGTGAAGAGGTGCGTATCTAATCCTATGGCATGTGGTACTGTGTGCAGACGCACGTATCTAATCATCCAAAGTGTGGTACAGTGTGCAGACACACGTATCTAATCCTCTCCTGTGTGGTATTGTGTGAAGAGGTGCGTATCTAATCCGACGGCGTGTGGAACTATGTGTAGATGCGCGTATCAAATCCTATGGCATATGGTACTGTGTGCAGACGTGTGTATCTAATCCTATGGCGTGTACAACTGTGTGCAGATGCACGTATTTAATCCTCTGGCATGTGGAACTGTGTGTAGACGCACGTATCTAATCCTACGTCATGTGGTACTGTGTGCAGATGTGCTTATCTTATGCTCTGGTGTGTGCAACTGTGTGCAGATGCGCGTATCCAATCCTTTGGCATGTGGTACTGTGTGCAGACGCGTGTATCTAATCCTTCGGCATGTGGAACCGTGTGCAGACGCACTATCTAATCCTTCAGTGTGTGGAACTGTGTGCTGAAGCGTGTATTTAATCCTCTGGTGTGTAGGACTATGTGCAGACGCGTGTATCTAATCCTCTGGCGTGTGATACTGTGTGCTGATCTGTGTATCTAATCCTCTGATGCGTGTATCTCAGTTTGGATATCAGTGTTATATTGTGCATCTGGAGTGACTGTGTGTATTGTAGTTGGAATATGAGTGAAAGACTTGTAGGTTTGTATTGGCCAAGGGAGGGGGGCATTGTGTTTGGAATGCTGTATCTCAGCAACGGTACGTCTGAGCGAGTTGGAGTCTCGTCTTAAACCTTCCCGGATACCTGAAGTATCTTTGTACCAAATTTGGTGAAGATCGGTACAGTCGTTTGGTTTGCAATAGAGAACAAACAGACAGACAGAAATTCATTTTTATAATATGGAGAGACATATATAGTAAAAAAAAGACAGCCTTGGACCTCCCAGAGTACAGTGGCTGTACTAATTAGTGTATTGGGGGCTGACATTTACAGCACCAATTGCTCAGGAATGACAGAGTTTAAGGAAAAAATTCCAACTGTGCTGGAATCAGTGGAGCGGCGTTTATTAAAGACTGCAAGGAGTTGGAATTGGCGATGGTGTTGAAAAGTTTTCTTTAACTCATCTTCAAAGCTACTGTATGGAACCATCACTTCTGTAGTGCTGTCTCAACTATCTCATATGAAATGTTGCAAGACACCAGTAGATAAACAGTTTGTATGAAAATCAAAGTGTATATGGTTTATGAAAATTGACTTCTATTATTTTTTTAATTCCTTATTAGAATGAAGTTCCTCTGCCTCCAGATTTGTGTTACCAAACTGCTGATCATTGGGAAATTGACAGAACTTCTTTAAAGTTTTTGAAAAAACTGGGACAGGGTCAGTTTGGAGAAGTTTGGGAAGGACTATGGAATAATACTATATCTGTGGCTATTAAAACATTAAAAAAAGGTATGTTGCTGTATAACATAAAAATCAACAGCAGTATTATGGCGGTGTGTCGCATACACTAATTGACAGAAAAATAACTCACCCCAGATAGATATGTCGAATTGTGGCAAAACTTGGCGGTTATGTCTCTGGCAGATATGTAAATGATTACCAGTGTGGTCTGATTAGACATTGAGTCTTGTCGCAAGAGGGTGTAAGGCTGAGGCCCCATGTTGTGGAACACAGCTAAAAAAATGCTGCAGAAAAAAACATTGTGGTTTTATCTGCAGTCTTTTTCATTGAGTTTTTGCTGTGTTTTTCTCTGTGGGTTTTGTTTCCTTATTTAATCTAGGTAAGATTGACATGCTGCATTTTTCAAAAACTCATACTTGTTTTTTTAAAACACAGCTTTTCCGCAGCGTTTTTTTTTGCCATCTGTCGATGAGATTAGACAGAATCTCATTCACTTTGCCGATACTGTAAAACTCAGCATTTTTCCCTGTTTCTGCACCAGGAAAAACACTGCATTTCTGCAATGTGAGGCTTTAGCCTGAGGCTGAGGCCCCACGTTGCAGAAACTCAACTTTTTTTGTTGCAGATTTTGCTGCCTTTTATTAAGCAAAAGTTATGAAAGGATTGGGAGATACATAGGAAGCTCTTATACAGTATGGGCATCGGGTGCGTTCTTTTGCACTCCGTGCCCGTCCTTTCCTGTCCGCAAGAGAAGCGGACAGAGGAACCCTACATGCAGGGTTTTTCTGTCCGCTTGAGAAGTCGGACATCTTCTCTTGCGGACAGGGAAGGACGGGCACGGAGTGCAAAAGAACGCACCCGATGCCCATTCAAGTGAATGACAGGTGTCACGGACACAGCTAGTGTCCGCTCCTAGTGTCCGTGACAGATTTTGAGCGGACACTAGGAGCGGACACTACATGTCGGACACCGACGGTAGTGTGAACGCCCCCTTACTTATTCATTTTACGGAAAACAATCCACTCTGTGGATTTCAAGAGTTAAAACAATATGCCTTCTTGATATTTCCATTTTCAGTATAAGTCTTTATCTCTAAGGACTTGGAGACATTAAAAGGTTGTTGTTTGTTTTCCAATCTGACATCTTCTAGTAATTCACATTCTTACAACCATAGCAGACAATATTATTTATTCTGATGTGGTTATCAGAAAGAGCGAACAGTTAATAACATATGCACATACTGTATTATTTATGTACCTTAGGATCAATGAAACCCCAAGACTTTTTAAGAGAGGCACAAATTATGAAGCGCCTCAGACATCCGAAACTTATCCAGTTATATGCAGTGTGCAGTTTGGAAGAACCAGTCTATATTATAACAGAGCTGATGAGACATGGCAGTTTGCTTACATATCTACAAAGTAAGTAACAACTGAAATTGAATCTGAATTCCAAGTACTTGGTGTGCTGCAGTATTAATGACTGTAACGCTTATTACTGTATATCAGTAAATGTTAGGCTTATGTGGGAAGGAACAATTTTCTGCACTGTATACCTTGCAGCAAGATAGCCAGATTACTATGATAGATGCTGGCCCTATGAAGCACTGATACTGGGTTGTTCAACATACTGCCAAAGGACTGAAAGATTAATATTTCCACCTGCTCTGAAGATGTTTCGACTCTGTCATATGGCCAAGCCTGATCTACTCCAAGCAGGGTTGGTCATGTGACAAAAAGCAGCGAGGCTAAAATAGAAGACTTCCTGTCACCCAGTAGCAGTGTGAAAAGCATGGTATCGCTGGGTTCACACCAGTGCCTGAACTCCGTTTTCAGGTTTCCATCTTCTGCATGCAGAAGACGGAAACCTGTCTTGCCGAGTCCGGCCATGAGCGGCGGTGAGCGTTTTATGCGTTCCGCAGCAAAACCGTTTTTTTTAAACCGGACACAGAGTACTGCATGTCCGTCTCTGTGTCCAGTTAAAAAAAATGGTTTCGCCACAGAGATCATAAAACGCTCACTGGCGCACACGGCCGGAGACATTTCAGTCAAATGAATGGGATTAAAACATGCCGGCAGGTTTCTGTCTCCTGCTCTGTTTTGTGCAGGAAATGGAAACCTGCAGAACGGAGTACGGGCGCAGATATGAACGAGCCCTATCCCTACTATTTAGTGCATCACAGTCGGCTTAGGCTGAGTTTAAACTGAGTTTTTTGGTCAGGATTTTGAGGCCGAATTTGCCTCAAAATCCTGACCAAGAAAACGGCTCCCATTGAAATCAATTTGTTCCGGCATTGCACTGCACTGGCATCCAGTAGCAGCTACCCGTTTTTTGGTTCAGAAACTGAGGCGGCCTCTGCCTCAGTTTCCGGCCGGAAAACCCTGTGTACTTACTTAGGTCATGTCTTTGCAGATGTTTGCTATTCAACCTTTCTCACCAAGTAAGATAAGATAAGATAATCCTTTAATAGTTCCACAGTGGGGAAATTTCAGTATGTTACAGCAGCATAGTAATAAGAGATACAGGATAATACACAGTAATACAGTATATTATGGAAGTAGACACACATATGCTGAGGAGCATATAGGATTTGCAATATATTAATTATAAGTCCATAATGTTTTATAAAAAAAATAAATTAAAAAAAAAAAACCTACAGTATATACAGTATTTAAGAAATCTACATTTTAAAGCCAGCTTGGCTCACCCATTGTATATACAGAATGACAGTTATACATAAATGCTACCAGTAGATGGAGCTTGTTACAAAATAATTATATTTGCCAATCTGATAACAGATTGTTTAATTGCTTTTTGCAACATTTCATTATAATTTATGATTTAACTCAATAACATTTCTAAGCTGTATGTTTGCTGCCAATGAATGGAAACAGACTTGTTTGACCTACTACCTCTAATAGCTTTGGATTTACTAGGATATATTTGTATGCTAAGTCCTCGAAGATTAGAACAGCAGCACATGCCTCTCCTGTTCTGGATTCAACATTAATAGTTGATACTTAAACCATAACATGGTTAAAGATGTTCTTTTTAAGAGGGTCTCTGATTTAGGCCTCTTGCAGACAACTGTGGCTGTGCTCAGTGTGCTATCTGTGACCCATCCATTTCTATAGGCCCATACACATGACTGAGAATTAGACGGTCATGTGTGCGAGCCCACAGTCCAGGCCCCAAAATATAGAACAGGTGGTCTCTCCCTAAGGAGTGACATTATCCCCATAATCTGGTCTCTCAGCCTCTCACTTCCACCAAATCAGTTCTCTCTAGGCTGCGCTGATGAAGTCCAACCAGATAGAAACGGTGCCGTCCATAGCTGAGAAATTTATTTGGTTATAACCCCGCATTATGCAGTAAAGACTTCTGGGAAAGTCGGGCATGATGTTCAGGGTGCTTCCCATACAGGGCAGCATAATAGAGGCACTGTCTCCCTGTTTACATCTTGGGAGACAGATTTGCATACTACTGTAAAATGTGTTTTTGTCTGCAAATAAGATTTGTGCCACGCTGAGGAGGAAATTTTGACTATTCTGTATGGCAAATTTGTTTCAGTTTACCAGTATTTCTGGGATACCCTGCATGCAAAATAAAATAATTCATACATTAACTTTTTG